>NC_077229.1:496058198-496109216 GCF_027887165.1 Monodelphis domestica | reverse complement strand
TTCTCTTGCCAAGCCCCTCGCGATCATCTTTCTCAAAGTTTAAGCAACCCTAGAAGGTATAGATGTAGCCTAATATTTTGAAGATCTAGGGATATCTTTGTGTCTTGGGTGACTAAGATCCCATGTATCTTTGCCCTCTCTTCCCTTCCTCATCCTCTTAGATATCATCCCACCCCTTGGATTAGAAATCCATGGATTTCACCAAATTAGATGCCATCTTGAATATGAGCCAAAAAGGGATGTCATAAAGTCCTTTCATTCTTTTTTAAAATTACTATTTATTTTTATTTTTTATATTTAACATAATATAATGTTTAACAGTAATAGGATTTATTACACATATATAATAAATAGATTTATCCAAGAAAAATAAATTCTCACATTAGCTATATCTAAAAATCTATGTCTCAATCTTTTTTCCCTTCCTTCCCAACCCTCCCTTCTCACCCAGAAGGCCTATTGTTCTCAGCATCATCAGCCCAGTCTCTCTCTTCTGCTAGAATCTCAACAATTTTTTAAAAAATAACAATTTCAAAGGACTTGGCCCTTTAAGCCCAGGAAGGTGGAAGTCACTGGTTTAGCAACTGCCTGTCTATTCCTTATTCACCAAAGAGTCCCCTTGCCCTGGTTTCTTGGCTTTGGCTTCCTAGTGGCCAATAACAGAAAGGAGGGAGAAGGCTGCTCCATGCTGCTGGCAGAAACATTTCCAGGTTCATAAGCAAACCAGGAGATGAACTTTGGGGTCAGATAAAAAAGCAGCTGAGTAATTCTGACCCTCCAGCACCCAGGTTCCCGAACACACCTGTGCTTATTCACAACAGAGAAAAGCAATGGCCAAACCTCTTGTCCTGCATTTTAATTGTTTGTCTGCCATTTTTCTTTAATTACCCCTGCCTAAAGAGAAGGGAATGCAATGGGAGAAAAAGCCTAATGCAGCAATCCAACAGGATCTCGAGAGCTATACACGTGGCTGTCTTATTAACTTCAAAGTGGCAATGTGTTATAAATGCAAATCGCAGAAGGGGGGGGCAGTAATTTGTTAATAAATATGTTAATTAGGTGGAGAAAATGCCACACTGCACGAGGGGAAAAAACACCCTGATTGCAAACTCCACGCATAGCAGATTTCAGAGGGCGAAATGTAGTTAATAAAAGTACCTTTATGTTTTATATTACCGCTCTTTAGCATAAAGAGCTAATAACCAATTTACATTAATGGTGTGGGCACAAATGTAAATTGGACCCTTTTTTTGTTTATATTCCTAAAGTGCAATTCTATTGCTACACTCTTAAATTTGAAAACCAGATACAGTCACAGGGGCTGCTTCAAGAAATTTTAACGTAAAACAAATTACGTTGTACACCCTTGTTCGGCTTTCTCTGGCTCTAGGACACGTTCCATTTCTGCCTGTTTCCCTCATCAAGTATTTTTCTTATCATTACCACTTACTTCTGTGAACTCCCAGGCTTCCAGGATAGTTCATAATTATCTTACCTGCTAAGAAAGACCAAAGCCCTTTTGTGGGGCTAATAGCTCCCCTAAGGCAGCAAGGTGACACAGTGGATAGTGCCAACTTTGGAATCATATTGACTTGAGTTCAAATCCCATCTCAGACACTTACAACCTGTATGACCCTGGACAAGTCACTTTACCCCGTTCGACTCAGTTTCCTCATCTGCAAAATGAGTTGGAGAGAGAAATGGCAAAACTCTCCAGTATCTTTGCCCAAAAAAAACCCAGAACAATAACAAACAACTTCCCTGTTCCATCCTGGTGGGGTCATGCTAGAGAGTATTACACTATTATATTATATATATTATATATACTTATTATATCTTACACTTGGACATGGGTTTTTCTCCACATCATAGGGAAGTTGCCCCCCAACTCAATGGCAGTCTCTTCACCTGTAAGATGGAGAAGCTCATACTCATGGAATCTACCTCATGAGGTTATTGAAAAGGTTACATTAAAATTCTAGATCCTAGACCTAGCAGAGACCTCAGAGGCTCTCTAATTTAATCCTTTCCCTTAACAGAGGAAAAGTAGAATAACCAGGACAGTTCTGTGACTGGCCTGAGTTCATATAGGTAGTGTTAGAGCCTTGCTGATTCCCAATCTAGCATCTCATCCAATAAACTTAAGAAGTCATACAAATATCAGCTGTTACTCTTATTGTTACACAAAGAAACTACTGTACTATATGGACTGGAATAGACAAGGGCTAGAGGGGAGGTGGAGATGGATCTTCATAACCCACTAAATCATCAATGTTTCCTACTAGCCAAAGACCAAATGCAAATGTTGGCAAATTGCACGAGACACCCATTTGTGCTCCCTGATCCAAACTGCCCCACGAGGACTGGTTTTCCATTTCAGGACTCATTCATCTGGACCCTCTCATATTTACAGGGTCTTTCTTTCGTCATGCTATGTGAACAGCTACTGTATATACGGAAAACCAATTTGACTGTGTTCTTTACCATGTCACCAGAGGTACCATAAATCCTCAACCTATTTCCAATTTCATTATCCCAGCTTGATGAGGATAGGAAGCATCTTTCCTCAATATATTTGGGGGGTCGGATAAGAAGCCAGCATACTTAACTTGGTGCACACTGGCATGATAGCCCTCTGAACTTGGCAGTCGCAAAGGGAGCCAATGATCAGATTCTGTTTTGTTTAGCTTAGGACTAAGACCCTCAGGACCAGAGCTGTATGGAACTGACTCATAGAGAAATTAGCTTTTAAATTTAAAAAGCCCCTTCTGGCACTTGAGCAAGCAAAGCCATCTCCTCCCCAACCCTACCCAGAGTTTGGATACACATCTGGCAGTTTCATTCCAAATTCTGTTTTGTGGCAAACAGTAAAAAAAGTTAGATTGGGAATGAGGATTATTTTTTGTTTTATTCTGTGTTTTTGTGTCACGGGGGAAAGGGATGATCCTGTTTCTTTATATTCCCAGTGCTTAACACTGTACCCAGCACATAGTAGATACTTAATAAATGCTTGTTGACTTGTATCCCTGTCCCCATTTTACAGATAAGGAAACAGGAAGATCAAATAATTTGGTCTAAAGTTACCCAGGTGGTACAATAAATGGTAGAATAGAAATTCAAACCTAGGTCCTCTACCTCCAGAACCAGAGCTCTAACCGCTGTACTTCATTGCCTCTCCAGATTTCAAGATGACTTAGAGACAGTCACTCCCATTTTGGGGGACTACTAAGGGAGACTTTAATGGAAGGGCATGGGAGTCAGGAGACCTGACTTTGGCTAAGACACTGAATCTCTCTCCAAGCTCTTTTAGAGAAAGAAGGGGGGAAACAATAATCTCTTGATGGTGCCTCCTAGGTGTAAATCCTTGTTGATCGTTGATTGCTTAATGTCCCAAAAAATACCTGTCTTTAAGGGACTCTGTACATGTTACACTTTTATGGGATAGGTTTTAGGAATAGTATTCTATTCTCAGGCTAATGGTCTAACATCAAGAGAATCTGCTCACTTTATTTTTTTTTATTTTAAGGATTTTATTTTCCCAATTACATGTAATAACAATTTTCTACATACATTTTCCAGAATTATAAGATCCAAATCATCTCCCTCCCTCCTCCTGGACATGGTAAGCAATTTGATCAGGATTTTACATGTATGATCATGCAAAACATACTTCTATATTGGTCATTGTTGTAAAAGAATACTCATATAATACTAAAATCCAAAAAAACAAATACAATCATACTGAAGTGAAGAATAGTATGTTTGATCTGCATTCTGACTCCAATTAACTTTACTCTGTGGAAGTCACTCAGAACTGGCAAAAGGTCATGTATTAAATTTTATTATTTTTGAAGGAAAGAGAGTATTGGCATGCTGCCAATGAGATTTAAGAGGCATACACCACTGGGGAAGAGATCTGCATGTCAGAAGTAGCCTCCCTCACCACACTTCCAAATGTTAAAAATAGGCTACCGCTACACTGATGACTATATACAACAAATACACAATTACATCCCTTTAAAAATCTCCATTATCAATCAAATGAGATAACATTTTTACAAGTCTTAGCATAGTGCCTAGCATACAGTACCTGTGGTGCTTAATAAATGCTTTTTACTTTCCCCCCATCCCCTTCCTCTTTGGTCACATTGAGGATTTGAGTCTTCAGCAGCCTCGTATTCAGTTGACATTTTCAGGTACCTGGAGAAAAGGAAGAGTAATTATTGATGTGGTTCTTGTTAACCATCCAGCACAGCCACAGGTCTGCCTAGCTGAGCACACAAGTCAGAAAGAGAATCAGCAGCTCCTCCTGTCTTATCTGAGATCAAGGACATGCATTGCTATGGAAAATGGAAAAAGTCTCAGGCTCAGATCCCTCTAGGCAGTGTCCTCTCTAAGAAGCAGGCAGAGGAATCTTTGGTTAGGAAACACTATTAAGAACTTTGCCAACAAATAGCAGGGGATGCCCAAATTGCACATGGATCCACATTTTCAATGACAGTCAGTGCCCATACAATGTTGTCTGGCTAAGAGGAGTCTACTCAGTATGATGTTCAAAATAACAATAAAACTGTTGCAAGAGACAGAGGTAGAGTATGCCACTGGGTAAATATAATTCTCCTTCCACTAGCAAAGCAGTTGGGGAGAGAGAGAGAGAGAGAGAGAGAGAGAGAGAGAGAGACAGAGACAGAGACAGAGACAGAGACAGAGAGACAGAGAGAGAGAAAGAGAGAGAGAGAAAGAGAGAGAGAAAGAGAGAGAGAGAGAGAGAGAGAAGAGAGAGAGAGAGAGAGAGAGAGAGAGAGAGAGAGAGAGAGAGAGAGAGAGAGAGAGAGAGAGAGAGAGGGGAGCTTTGTTAGTTCCTAGAGTCTAAGCTATTGACAACTTTTCACTCCAAAAGAAGAATTTTTGCCTCAAGAGAGAAGCTATTTTAGTACAGTCTATCAAGAAACAAACATTTATAAAGTACCTACCTTGTTCTGTTATAATGTACCTACTTGGTTCTGACTATACAAACACAAAAAAAGCAATCTTTTCTTACGTGGAACAGAAGATAGCTATAAAGAGGATATATAGAAATATATATATATATATATATATATACAAAGTAGTTAGAAGTTAAATACAAGGTAATTTGAGAAGGAGGATACTAGAAATGGAGAAATCAAGAAAGCTTCATGTAGAAAGTAGTACTTGTACTGCATATTGATAGCAGAAAGGGATTCTATGAAGTAGAAAAGAGGGCAGAGGGCATTGTAGAGATGGGTAACAGCCAGTTCAAAGATATAGAGGTAGGAGGTAGAATATCATGTGCGAAGAAAAAAGAGGTCAATTTGGAGATTGAACAGAATAGCCACGCTAAGTGGATAAGTAGTAAAATTTATTGATATTTATAGCACTCCAGACATGTATAAACCTTGGTTATATTTTAGGGGTACTCAAAAACCACGCTTACGAGCTACATGCTCATTTTTCCCAAACTAAGTTCTATGCTCTTGGTTCAGTACTTGACCTTGTCTAATTGAGACCCAGACCTGATACTCTGGAAGAATCAATTAACATCTATCTGTATCAAACAAGCTTAGATGCCTTTGGCCATATGAACTCCTGATTTGGGCTTTAGCTGCATCTATTGTAAGATCAGGCAGTTTGCATCTGTGATGATTACCTAACTTGTCAGACCACCTTTGTCCCTTCCCATCTTCCTTTTTGTAACCCCAATAAAAATGAGTATGTCTGAACATGAGGAAGCTCTTTTCCACCAGAGCTCTTTACTAAAGCTCTTCACCAAGCTCTTGACCACCAACAAAGCTCATCATCATCAGAGCTCAATTCCACCTAGAGCTTACTCACTTTAAGGACTACTCTTGCTAACTATTCTCATGTCTCCGAGTCTCTTTTTGTTGTATTCTTCTATCTTATCACCATCAGTGGAGCACTCAAGCTGGAGTCCAGGTTGTTGAATCCTTTAGCTCTGAGTCTTTCTTCCTTTATGGTTTCCTCTCTCCTATTCCCTCATCACCCATTCTCCTCAGTCTTCAAAGTCCCTTCTGAGTGTTCACCCACAAATATTCAATATGCCTTTGAAACAATTTCTTCCTGGTCACCCAAAACAAAATTACTGCCCCAAGCTTCTATTTGACTTAGAATTAGAAATTCATCTTTAACATATTAGTTTCTGAATGATAACTCACATGCCTTCAAAAATCATATCTGGGAACTGCTTTGGTCTAAGACACTGATTTTTCCCATTGCCCAAGATAATTTGGGTATCCTATGCAAATGAAAAGGTCTCAAAAAGAAGATATATGAGAAGATACTTCCACTGCAGAGGTGAGAAGTCCTCTCAGATTATACATTACACATATTTTTCAGACTTTTTCAATGTATTAATCTGGGATGATAATTTTTTTCTTCCTTCTTTTCTTTTTTGTTTTTAAAAATACTATGTGTTATATGAAATATTTCTCTGGGGAAAGGAGCTATACTTGGAACAACAAGAAGGCCTTGCTTTCCAACTCAGTCATTTGTTTGAAATCTCTACCTTTATTATGTATAAATATGCATGTAAACAATTTTTCCATCCTATATATACATACAATTCTGTATTGAAGAGTCCATAATCCTCCAATTTTAGTAGAAGAACCACTCACCGTTTTTAGAACAAAGATTAGTAACATTTGTTGGGAAATATTTGACCCATTGCTCTTAGGAAGACACAAAATAACAAAATTTTTAAATCGGAAGGAATTCAACAGCTCTCCACCCAAAAAGTATATAGCTCTAAATCTATATAGCAGCAATATGTCTAGAAAGGAATCTTCATTCTAATACATTCAATAAATGGTCATCTAGTTTTTGTCTTCACTTCTCCAATGAAAGGGAAGCCAGTACTCCTGAAACAGCTTGTTCTACCTCTTTTTTACACATTTATTATGCATCTACTATATGCAAAGTACTGTGCTAGATGCTGGGGAGGTGAAATGCTTAGATAAGATATAGTCTCTGGTATTGAGGGAGTGAGACTAAATGCAAGTTTAAAATTTAGTTAACAATTAAGTGGTCAAAAATAAATAGCAAGCCTATACATGTGGTAGTGGAAATCATTGAGAGAAGCAAATAATGAAAATGAGGAAATCAGAGAAACATAGGAAGATTTTTATAAATTGATAAAGATTAAAGGAATCAGAACCAGAAGGACAAAATGCAGTGGTTACAATAATATAAATGAAAATTCTGAACTCTAAGCAGCCTTCTTCTGAGAGACCAGATAATAAAATATATCTTCTTGCTGAGAGAAAAGAACAATAAGGGGCAGAAGACATTGTTAGACATGATTTTTCTATTTTGTTTTCTTTGTTTAATTATTTTTCTTTGTTATAAGAGATAGTCTAATTTGGGAGAGGGAAGGGCAAAAATATCTAGAAACTACTGTAGTATAAAAACATCAATAAATTTTAATAATAAAAAGCATCAATAATTTTTAAAAGAAAATCATTTCTGTTAAATACATAATTTTTAATAGAAACTCCAGGAGGATCATAGAATTCTGGTCAGCATACAAATTGTACAGAAACAATTCACCAATTTCTGGCTAGACATTTACTCTATAATGATGTAAGAAGCTCAATAGGTCAAGGAACCTCCATTATCTTACATCAATAGATAAGGTCAGCTAAAGGATTTCCATTGACCACTTGGCCAGATCAGAGCTTCTTCCTCAGTTAGAATTTGTAAAGGACATGTTGTTTTCCAGCTGGTTCTAATTCCTCTAAGTGCACCTCTGCAGATAGTTGTGTGTTTGAGATTTCATCTCTTGAATTCTTTAATTTCAGACAATTGACTCCTCCATTCCTCTATATTCAGCAACCAAAAGACCAAATATGTGCTTATTTCCTTCATTAGAAAAGGCCCTTAATGAATCCCAAGACCATCTTATTTTATTTAAGCTTCTCCAATCTAGGCAGCAAGACAGCTGCTAACAACATGATCAGGGGATATGGGAGAAATGCAAATCACCTACACCTAAAACTAGTAAAGATGACAAAAGATGGAAGAACTATGGCAAGACAAGAACATGAATACACTTTTGGAGGAAGAATGAATTGGTTTGGTTATTCTTATGCTAAAAAAATGTTCATGGCCTTTGACATGAAGGTACTTCAGCTAGCTAGGCATTTAGCCAAAGCAAGACAAAGGGAGAGAAAAGGTTCCAAATATAATAAAATATTCATTGTGGCACTTTTAGAAAGAGAAAAAGAAAGGAAGGAAGGAAGGAAGGAAGGAAGGAAGGAAGGAAGGAAGGAAGGAAGGAAGGAAGGAAGGAAGGAAGGAAGGAAGGAAGGAAGGAAGGAAGGAAGGAAGGAAGGAAGGGAAAATGTAATATAACTATAATGTAAGAAATGACAAATATAATTAATTCAGAGTAACATGTAAGAAATTATCTGAATTGATGCCAGATAAAGTATGCAGAAACAAGAAAACTATATTGGGAAAATTTAAAATAATGAAAGCAAAAGGAAAATAATACAAAACTAAATGCTGCGTAATCATTTTGATTCAACTTAGCTCCAGAAAAGAATAGAGAAAAAAGTATCTCTCTTCCTTCATTGCAGAGATAGGGAACTATGGATGTGAAATATTGTTCCTACCATCATATTGTTTGGTTGGTTTCACTAAAGTGTTTTCACTTTCTTTTTTCTTTTTTAATTTTCGTTATGAAAGAAAATTTGCTGGGTAGAGGAGATGAGATAAATGTGGTTGAGAAATATGTTGAAAAAACAAAAATATATCAATAATTTTTAAGTCCAAGTGACACTGGGCACATTGTAAAAACTTTAGTCTATTATTTTTTATTCATTAATCATAATTTTTTTTCCTTCTGTACATTGTGCTTGTAAGTTGAAGGAAGAGGATTGTCCTGTTTTCTGGGTGGGTATCAATTTCAATAGAAATGACATTCCTGCACTATTAATGGAGCCTTTTGGACTAGTAGCACCTCTGACACAAGGGTAACATAGTCGGTCTTTTAGAGCATTGTTGCTTTTCTAATTATCTTGCTTGCTCCTTGGCATTTCCCATGCCTAGAACAGCCTCCTGAGGGCTGCTGACCAATCCTTTTCCTAAGCCTATCCTAAGAAGACAGCTTTGGCCTAGATCTGTGATCTTCTTGATGGGAACTCCCAGTGAAGAACCTAAGATCAGCAAGGTAGGCCCAATCCCACACTGCCTTTCTTCATATAACTCCTCAACATCTATCCCGGCTATGACCACAACAGAATTCAGGGATAATGAAATGTTTATTGGGCATGACCATGTCCTTTCTCTTTTGCCACTTTCTTGTAATCCCTAAATCTTTTTTTTCTTTTCTTTATTCTCTTCTACTAACATTACTCATTCATTCCTATGAGGAATGTGCAGGATTGGCACTGTGGAAATGAAGGTAAAATCCTTTCAGAAATGTCTCCATTCCAGATAAATGAGAGGAGGACTTGATTATTTTGAGATTTTCCATTTCTTGATCAAGAACCCTTCATTATGTAATTCATCTGTTCTGAATAACATGGAACAAAAAAAAATGCAAAACCCCATAAGCTTTCCTGTCAGTAACATTTCTTCCATGTTGCCACCCTCCGGGTCTTACATGAATGGTTTAAAAAGCTGTTCAAGTCACAGTTTTTTCTTTGTGAGGAATTTTAGCTATTGGATTTAATTTAATTGATTTTGTAATTTCATTTCCCCAGGCGCTGGCTGCTTTGCCAACAAATCAAACAAACAAATAAGCACAGATGATCCTGCACCAAGATCATCTCTGAACAGCCATCACTGGTGTTTCTATAGTGTGTGTGTATGTGTGTGTGTGTGTCCTGTCTCTTAGATGGTCCCCACTTTTCTTTTTTTTTCCATCTTAGAATCAAGTCTGTTTGTTGATTTCAAGATAAAAGAGCAGTAAGGGCTGGGCAGTGAGGGTCATATAGCTAGGAAGTGCCTGAGGCCAAATTTGAACCCAGGACCTCCCATTTCTAGACATGGTTCTTAACCACTGAGCAACCTAGCTGCCCCCCAGTCTCCACTTTTCTCTGCATTATACAGTGGTCATTTAAGCACTAACAGTTTAAAGCTGCATTATGACTTTTGGGACATCCTCTACTTCTCTCCTCTATTTCTCCACTACAACTAATATACACACTTAATTTCGTACCACCTTTACTTAACTTATCCAATAGTGGCTAATATATCAGATCAAATCCCAGAGATAAGCTCTAACCACACAAGGTCAGGTAGAGCTTTGCTTTATAACAAAACACGGAGGCACATTTTCTATCTACATTTTGTATCAGAGCAAAAAAGAAGAAAAACAAGCTGAAACTCTAGTTCCCTGTATTACTATTATTGCTGTTGTTTATCTTTTGTTTCAAAGCAAATGACTTGTCCATGAATTGTATTTAAGTGAGGCAGAGCTGCACAAAGTTGTCAGCCTCACTCTCTTCCAGGCAATGACATTCAGTGATAAGAAAAAAGCCAGGATGACTTGCAATGCCCCAGGACTGAGTGGGTGACCTTGGTATCTTCAATATCTCTAAGCTCTCCACAGTTTCTGCTTCAGCTGCCTTCATAACCCTTGAAATAAATTCTTCTCATCTACCCATTCTGCCAGTGGAAGTCTTGATAACTGTTACACACACATAACAAGGAGTGCAAGAATTGGACAAAGCAGGAAGGATAATCCTGCATGACCTCCCCAACACCAAGAAACAGGACTCAAAGTCCTTGAACTACTGACAACCAAAATAAGTAGCATTATATTCTCAATATTACAGATCCTCTCAATATAATGGAAATATTTATTATATTTCTGAGAATGTCTTTTCCACTTGAAATGCTTCACTTGATCACATGGGTAGATGGGGATATGATTGGGGATATAGACTCTAGTCTAAATGATCATCCTAGTGCAAATATCAATAATATGGAAAGAGGTCCTGATCAATGACACATGTAAAACCCAGTGGAATTGCACATCAGCTACAGGAGGGGACTTGGGGGAGAGGAGGGAAAGAACATGAATCTTGTAACCATGGAAAAATATTCTAAATTAACTAATTAAAATCCCCCCCAACAAAAGAAATATTCTTCAGGTACATGCAACAGATATGAGTTAGTGATGAACAATAGATGTGTTGATGATCAAAGAAAAATGAGAGGGAAAAGGGTCGCTATTACTCAAGGGATTTGTGTTCTAATTTCACTTGAGGCTAAGGAAGAAAGTGAATATACTATTTGATACTGAAATCCATAGAGGATAGTCTTCAACTTATTCATCCCTTGTCATAATTCTATCATGTCAAAGAACAAAGGGATTTTTATATGAAAATCCTTCGTCATGGAAATTATTTCAAGCTTTAACAAAATGGAAGGAATATTCAAAAAGCACATACAAATTCCCTGTAGTAACAGGAGATTCCAGGGTTTCATGTCAATAGAGAGAGAAATTTTCTGGCTGAATAAGATCTAGAGGGCCTAAACCAACCTAAAAATTTTGCCACACACTAATTAAAATGAACTAAGGTGATTTTTTAAAGTGGAAATAGAAGTGTAAGGGCTGTGTGGAAAGATAGGAATACTAAAAAAAGGAAAAAAAGTTAGGATTATTTGCAAAAAAATACCACTCTAATGTTTATCATCCTTTTACCTGATTACTAGGCATATACTCATAGGAGGTAAAGTTCTTATATATAACAAAATATTCCTAGTAGCATTCATTATGGTAGCAAGAAGCTATGAAAATATGTGTTCCCTTTGCTTTTATTATCTTTATTATTCTTAACTTTGCCTTCAAATTATAAAATAGCAAAGGCTAGCTGGTTGAGTCTCAACAAGAATCAAGTTAGGACTCTGAGTCTTAGCAGACTCAGAATCCAAACCAAAGACCAGATTTTTCTTTGGTCTTCTCGAGTTAAATCAGTCTATAAAAACCACAATAAATCAGTCTATAAAAACCACAATAGATAGTCAATAGTGTTTCCCAAGTTGGGAAAGGAAAACACTAAGCTCCTTCAGATCTTTTCCTCAGACAGAGAGAGAGGCAAAGATGTTAACCTCCTCTAGCCCTGAGAGAGAGTCTGAAAGTGTGTGTCTCTGCCAACTGCAAGAGAGAGTAACTGACACAGAGAAACAGTTATAACTGTCAACATTTGAAATTAACATGCTCTCTCAGTTCTGCTTCAAACTACAGTTCTTTCTTGCTAGAGGCCATCATACCCTGACTGGCTGACAAGGTCATGGTCTGGGGAAAAGGGGTACTAACCCCCTTTCTGTGACTTCTCTCCTCAACTTTCTTAAGTAAAGGACTTGTTATGATTATTATTCTCTCCCCAATACAGGAGAAATATGAGAGCAAATACTTATAGGATAAATAAATATATACCCCCACTTTAATCCCCCTAGATTAGTATCCCAAAAAGATTACAATTACAGAATCAAAGTCCAAAGTCCAAAGATTATTGCACATAACCCCTCCTTTCTCAAGCACAAGATACACTTCAAGGCTTTACAATAAACACTGGCCAAATGTTTGAGCACCATAATAAATCTTTCCCTACAGTTATCACACTCCAATGAATTTGTTCATGAACAGAAATCAAGCAGCATTGCTAGGTACTTCAAAGTAACACAAGAAAAACAGAACTTGTAAATTGAGGAAAACTCCAAAACTGGTCTGCTTTAGGTCCTCACACCTAGATAGGAAGATGTTTTGTTATTCATCTCCCAAGAAATTGTGATTGATAGTGAAAGCTGACCAAAAGCACAATGATCCTCTAAGCAGGTTAGGGGTACTAGCCTACAAATGGCTTTATCAGAGTGTTGTAGAAATGCAGTAAATAATCACAGAATTCTTGTCATAGTAACATCACAAGAATGTTGTTTAGGTGATTTGACAATATCCAACCAGAATGTAGAATGTCACATACGTAGAAGATTGATTGTGTGTCAAAGACGCATGTACCAAAAACCCATATAATAAACGAACCATGGCACTATGGCAGATCACTGTGTGTGATGCCTGCATACATGGATTGAATGCACAATGTTTCTCAACTCCTTATTCTGAGCGGGTCATCACATCTGGGTAGAGAGACCTTGAATCATCAGAGAGGTCGCTGGATGGGCCTGGCTACTTTCTCAAGCCAGAACTTTACTTTTTATCCCTAAACTAATAAAACAATACTTATTTTCTAATATCTTCCTTACACTACTCACCTCACACAATTCACATGTCTTCTCCCCACTATTTCCTTTGCCCTGTCTCACATTCTTTCTTCTTACCAAAGCAAATCTTTCTATAAGTACTCAATTCCATTCTATTCCTTCTTCTCCTACAGATTGTCCCCTTAGTCATCCCCATTTTCTCCCTATTTACTGGCTTCTTCCCTGCCTCCTACAAACATTACCATGTCTCCACCATACTCAAAGCATCTTTACTTGATCTAACTGTCTCCAGTTGCTATCAGTCTTTCTCTCCATCTAAACTTCTTGAAAAAGACAATTTCAAACATCATCTCCATTCTCACCTTCTTTTAAACTCTGCAATCTAGCATCTAATCTCATCATTCAATTGAAAGTATACTCTCCAAAATTAGCCAGTGATCTCTTAAATGCCTAATCCAATGACTTTTTCTCAACCTTCTTGACTTCTTGCAGTCTGACATTGTTAATCACCCTCTTCTACTTGATACTCTCTTCTCTCAGTTTTCATGACTCTCTTGAGTCTTCATAATTTTCATTTTTTCCTCCTGATTTTCCTCCTACTTGTCTAATCACTCCTATTCTTCTTTGGCAGATTTGGGTAAGTCACTTAACATTGTGTGCCTGGGTTTCCTCACATTTGTAAAATCATTTGGAGAAGGAAATGACAAAACACTCTAGTATCTTTGACAAGAAAACCCCAAAAAGAGTCACAAAATGTTCAACACAACTAAAACAACTGAATAACAAACCACATGCTCTCCCTCTTCTTCTCTGTCTCTTGGCTTTCCTGGATTTCTTCAAGACTCAACTCAAAATTTTTCTGCAATGAACCTTTCCCAGGACTCCAAAACGTTAGTGCCTTCTTCTGGAATGACTTCCAATTTACCCTGTATGTAATTTGTCTGAACATAATTTTTATATGTTGTCTTCCACCATTAGTAAGCTCCTTGAAGTTAGGGTCTGCTTTGCCTTTCTCTGTGTTCCCAGGGATAAGTACAGACTTGACACATAATAAAGGCTTAATAAAGGCTTGTTAACTTGTTGACATACTTACTACCTATGTGACCTTAGGCATGTTACTCAACCTTCCTTGACCTCAGTTTCCTTGTTTGTAAAATAAGGCAGTTGGACAAGATGGACTCTAAGATCCTTTACAGCTTCAGATTAATAATTTTATATGTTATCTTTGGTAATTCATTTAATCCTCCGTGGGCTCATTTTTCACATTCATAAAATTAAGGAATTGGACTAGACAGCACTTGAAGCCCCTTCCAACTCTCTATCTATAACCTTATGAGTTACCCTGGTTATCTATAATACTATAAGTCATTTAACTTCCCTAAACCTGAGTTTCTTTAGCTCCATCTTTAAAATGAGGGGGTTGTAGATGGACTTCCAGGTCCCTTCCCACTGTAAATCTATGATGCCTACATTTATATTTTAAACATAGACACCTTTCCCCAAACTGAGGGATGGAAAGAAGGTGGAAGGAAGGTAAAGAACTAGGGTTAAGGTTCCTCACCTCATCCCTAAAAAAAGAAAAGAAAAGAAGGCCAAAAGGAGCCACAGACAAATAGAATAGTTTTGGAAGTTGGACACTGAATATATTACACACTTATAAAGAAGAGCAAGCTGTAACATTGCAGAGATAATCATTTTCACGTACAGTCCTATTATGTACTACAATGTATATGAAAATACTGATTTTATTTGGGTTCTTTCAAGTTCATTTTCTTTTTAATTTCATAAATCATGCTCCAAAGTGGAAGAGAAAAAGGTCTCTTGTCCTCAAAACTGTCTGCCCCAATGGCTAAGGATCATACAGCAGCACCCTTGCATGGGCAAACCAGGAAGTGGGAAATACTTCTCATCTCCATCAAACACTCTTCTCCTGAGTGCCCCAAGAACATTCTGATGTGTGTTTACTATTCCTTGCTGTGGGGGCAGAAGGGAAAATTAGGCTAATTATAAAGTAACTAATTGTGCAAATAGAAATTTAATTAACTGCTGTGAATTAGTACCTACTTTGTTTATTCTGATCATTCTCCATGGTTTAGGGCAATCCATGCCAGGGTTTTCTCCCATTAACCTAAATAATCATGTGTTGGCCATATGTGCCTTTCTATGAGCTTCTAAGAAATCTTTTGACTTACTGCCACTCCAACATATCAATGTGGAGAAAACTCTAATAAATTTATGGAATATTCAACAAAAACCTGATCTTCACAGTGCCAGAGACCAGAAGGGGCATAATCTTCTCTATGCATGCAGTAAATTTTAAGAAGCAAAAAATAGCAACGGATTCTGGAAAATCAAAATGTTACAAACAAAAATTATTAGCCTGATGTCAAAGACTGAGTCCCACCCTTCAGATAGCTGAACAGCAGGACTTTGGCAGCAATTAAAAGCTAATAGCTTGCCAATAATATGCTTCTCCAAAGAAAGATAAATTAGGAATCGTTGGATTCTTTGCTGTTCTTATTTCCACCTATTCCCTAGTGCTTAAATTTTAAATGGGTCAAACAAGTCAAGCACCACATTCCTCTCTTATTTCAGAGCAAGTAAATTACCATATCACCCAAACCAAAATTGCTATCTTTCTCCCAAAGTATCCTTCCACTGTAGACTTCTTTATATCTGAGATGGCATCCCCATTTTTCTTCTCAAACTTCAGGATTCATCTTAACTCTTCTCCTTTCCTAATCACCACCCCAATCAAGCAGTAGTCAAGAACAGTTCATTTTACCCCACCATCTCTTTTGATCCATTTTCTATTCCTATAATTTCATTCCCTATTTTAGATTCTTATTATCTTAACTGAACTATAGCAATAATTTCTTAGCTGACCTCCCTACCTTCAGTTTGCCCTATGCATTGGTGCAAGTGATCTTCCTCATGCTCAATTCTGATAGCATAATTTTCCCTGCTCAAAAGTCTTCAGTAGTGGGAACAGTAGCTCAGATGGGAGGTCTTGGGTTCAAATATAGAATTAGACATTTTCTAGCTGTGTGACCCTGCTCAGGTCATTTAACCCCTCATTGCTTAACCTTTTCCCCCCTTCTGCTTTGGAACCAATATAATTTGTTTTGTATTCTAAGACAAAAGGTAAGGGTTTGTTTGGTTTTTTTTTTAACCTTCATAATTCTGCACTATCTATCAGACAGTCCAGATTCCTTAGCCTAGAATTCAAGATCTTCAGCAATGTGTTCCCAACCTTCCTTAAAAGCCCATTTGTCCAATTCTCCCTTACCATACGCCATATTTTAGCCCTATGAGGCTAATGACATTCCTCAAACATGTTTCTCCATTTCTACATCTTAAAAAAACCTATAAATTATATGCTTTGGTTATCCCAGTTTTAGAAATGACTGAGAGGTCAAGTGATTTTTCCAAGGGCCTATAGCCAATAATTGTCTGAAGTTGGATTCAAATTCAGGAATTCATCTCCCCAAGCCCAGCACTCTATCCACTCTGCCTATAAGAGATACAGTGCTATTTGAAGTAGAGAGAAGTAAGATCATGGCTGCTTAAGGGTAAATGGAATGGAAGAGGGAAAATTTGGGTTGACCTTTTGGATAGGTAGGAAATCAAGAAGCAGAAAGGCAAGGAAGGATGACCCAGACTAAATAAAGGTGGAAAAACAATATCCAGGGGATGAAAAAAAATAGTGTAGAGAAAAGAGTAAATAGATGAAGGAGAATACCAAGACCAGGATGGAAAAGGAAGGTATATATTGTAAAGTATTGTGAATACCTGGCTAAGTAGTTTAAAACTTACCCCAGCGTCTTTCATAGGTTTAGAACAGAGGAGTGGTATGATCATAGCTACATACAAAGAATATTATCCTGGAAGTGGTATCTAGGATGGATTATAGGAGAATGTGTAGAAGCAATGACTTAATCCATTTGGCATCTGCTGTTCTACCTAGTTTCAATTTGTGGTACAAGAAGTCATTCCCAGGATGTTCATCACCTCTAAACCCACCACCAGGCTGCTAACTCAAGCCTTGATTGACAGCACCTCTCTCAGACTCCTCTCCTGGAGGATGGACTACCAAACTCCTCCCAATGCATTCCTTTAAAAAGAGCAGAAACTGGACTCTCAGCTCATTCCACTTTGCATCTGCTGCTCTACCTGGTTTCAATTCTATGGAACAGGATGCCCCACCCCACCCCAACAGCTATCTTCTAATGCCCCTCCACATCCCCTTTCCTGCCTCTTTTTTATGTATTGTCTTCCCCTTTAAACTGTAAGCTCCTTGAGGTCAGAAATTATCTTTCTTTACAATTATATCCCCAGCAGTTAGCACAGTGCCTGATACAAAGTAGGTGCTTAATTAATGTTTATTAGATTGATAGTTAAGAGGCTACTGCAATAACCCAGGTAGGGGTAATGAGAGAATATCTAGATGCAACAGATGCTGAAAACACAGTACAGATGAGATTCAATAATTAATTGAGTGTGGCAAGTGAAAGAAAAGGAAGACTTTAGATGAGATACTGACTAGCTATCCAAGATGTTGTCAGATGCCTTCAACAAGGACAAAAATGGCATCAAGCTCACCCACCTTGCTGATGGTAAACTATAGAAGTTGAAAAGGCTACAAACCAAGACTATACCAAGAGAGTTAGTGCATAATTTTTTGTTCACAGATGATTGTGTACTCAGTGCAACCTCTGAAGCTAAGATGCAACAGAATGTGGATCTTTTCTCTTCTGCTTGTGCTAACTTTGGCCTGACAATCAACAACAAGAAAACAGAGGTTCTTCCCTAGCTAGCACCATACCATCTAGGTTACAGTGAATGAAGAAACTTTGAATGCTGTGGATGAGTTCACTTACCTTGGCAGTACACTTACCAAGGCTGTCCATGTAGATGATGAGGTTGATGCATGCATTTCCAGAGCTAGCTCACATCTGGTAGGCTCCAAAAGAAAGTCTGGGAGAGAAGAGGTATTGGGCTGCCTACCAGACTGAAGGTATTCAGAGCCATTATGCTGAGTTCATTGTCGTATGTCTGTAAAAAGTAGACCGTCTATGGACAACATCTTGACAAACCAATCCTCTTCCATTTGAAGTCTTAGAAAGATATCTTGGCAAGATAAGGTACCAGGCATTGAGGTCCTCTCTTGAGCTGAACTGCCAAGCAAACACTACTACAGAGAGCACAATTCTGATGGGCTGGCCCAAATGCCAAATATGCATTTACCTAAAAGATTATTGTACAAAGAACTAACACTAGGAGAACACTCAAAGAGGTCAGAAGAAGAGGTATAAAGACACTCTCAAGGTCTCTTTGAAGAACTTTGGTAACAGTGGAAAATGCTGGGACAGGACTGCACAGCATGACATTGCCCACATCAAAGAATTCATTGTACTCCATGAGCAAAGCAGATTTTTTCAGTAATACAAAGGAAACAGGAGATGCACAAATCTAGAGACATCTCCATCCCAAATGTTCTAATGGACTATTTGTGCCAGCCCTGTTGTACAGCCTTCTTGACCTCCTATTGCACTTATCGGCCACAGTTGAACACACTCTGCCCTGACCCCAACATTATGATATCATCGGTCCTCTTCTAAGTACAAAAGTCAAACAAAAATGATAACTGGATAGATGGTGATTCCCTGAAAAGAGCAGTAAGATCAGTAGAAGCATAAGAAGGTGAAAGAAGCTTGGTTTTATACATGTAGCATTTAAGTGCATTTGTTCTTCACTCAGTTTGTTGAAAATTTTGAAAAAAGGTGAAAAAACTCAAATGGGTCATACCCATACTGAGTCATTTCAATAAATAATAATAATAAACACATTTCTAGTGTCTTTTATGGTTACAAAAGTGCCTTCAATATGTCATCCCTGGCTCAGGACCATAGCCTTGGACTCACACAGAGAATTGGGTTCCATCCTAGGGCTCCTCTCTAATAATAGCTCAATAATCTCTTTGGCCCATTTTGTCTCCACCCAGGAAAACTCTGGAAACATTTGAATCTTCCTCACATCTTTTCCTTTGGGTCCACTGGATCTCCCATAATCATTCTAGGAAAACAAAAGCATTTAAATGTGGAAGAGGCTTATTAGAAGGCATGGAAAAACACAAATGGAACTTGCATCTATGCCAAACTAGCAAGGAAATGTAACTACACAAAATTAATGGCACCAAGTCTGGTAGACTTATTATGGATCTCAACATGTCCAGTCTTCTCTTCCTTCTCCTAATATATTCCAGAGTCTCTCTATTACTGCTAGTACTAAATATAAATTCCTCTGTTGGGTTTTTAAAACCTGTCAAAACTAGCCCTAACCCACCTTTCCAATCTCTTATGTTACTCCTCTTCTACACACTTCCACCAAGCCAAACTGGCCTTTTTACTGCTCCTCATCTACAACGCTCCATCTCACATCTCCATACCTGAAATGCATCTCTCCTTATCTCCTCCTCATAGAGTCTCTTACTCCCTTCAAGGCCCAGTTCAAACACAAAACACAACCTTCCACATGAAGCCTTTTCTGATCCTTCCAAGTGCTTCCTCCCTAAACTATATTGTACTTTTTATTTATTAGGTATATGATTATTTCCCCTAATAAAGTACAATAGCCCCTTGAAACAAGGACTATTTCATTTTTGAGAGTCTAACCCAGTGTTTGGCACATAGTAAGTGATTAATAAATGCTTGTTGATTCATTGAGGAATTAATTTCCTGAAACCAAATCTAGATCTCAGGCAATACCTGGTTTTCCTCTCCTATTACATAAATGCAATTATTGAACAGTAACTCCCCTAGCCCTTGCCACCACGATTCCCATTAATTCTGTTTCAGCAATCAGTTCTTCCTAGTTGGTGAGAATCAGGTCCTGAATTACAGTCTCATTCATTGTTTTCTCTGCCTTTTAATGGATGAAATTAGCATTCTGTCAAACTATGATATTATAACCTGTTCTGCTTTTAGTAGAATGAGAGTTACATCCAATTTTAGAAAATTGAAGTTCTCCATTATCATATCCCCATGAAAAGCTAGGAATCAGTTTCCCAAATTCTTCATCTATTCTCCTTTCTGCCCCAGTAGTTTGTTTTAAAAAAAAAAACCTCTAATAGCAGTATTGCTTCTGTTTCTGCCTCTGCTGAGGCAATCATCCAAATGCCTTCCACCATTCTTTCTTTATCTGGTTCATGGATTCCCTCACATGAGTTTATCATCTTAAAATATTCCCTGGATTTCTTGGCTGTTGTAAGTCATGCCTGACTCAAGCTAGTTTGGAGATTCGGGCTTGAGATTGGTCTGAAATAAGACACTCATAGACTATTTAACAAAAATAAGGTTTCTTTTAGTCACTGAATGGAAATGATATAACATTAATTCAGTTGAGCTCAGCTTCTCTGTCATCCTGGCACACTACTGCATGTGACAAGCATGAAAAGAAGTTTCTTATTCCTCATGTGCAAGTTTTTATCCCTAAACCAAAAAGGAAGCCTTGTCAAGAACCTGAGCTTTATCTCTCTTGACCAATTAAGTCTCGAGTTCAATCTTACTTCATGTATTAAGGACTCGTTAACCTAGATTTTGGCCTTAAACTCAATAGGGAAGCCAAGATGGTAGGGTAGAGGTAACCCCATTGAACTCTGCCATTTCCTTATAAACGACTTTAAAATAATACCTCAAATAAAATTTTGAAGTGGAAGAGCCAACAAAGGTCAAAGTGAGACAATTTTTCCAGTCTAAGAAAGCTTGAGAGGTTGACAGGAGAATTTTGTGATATCATGATTCCACAAGATGGAGGCGTGTCTGGAACCCACAAGCCCAGAGCTTGACTATCTGATCCCTTTGGCAAATGATGGTAAATATTTGTAGTTCACAAAGGTCTTTAAAATGGTGATGGTGAGCAGAACTACCAGAAACATCAGGAGAATAATAGATATAGGGAAACTTTCTGGCATGAGTCTAAACCTCACTGTGAACCAGACTCAATTGAAGTAAGGTAGCTCTTGCATGTGGCCTGTCCCTGTCTTAGGGTCAATAAAAAGAATTGCTTTGTGCCATTCTAGTCAGTCCTCTAGCCTAGCAATTCTTTCCTTGAGAGCCCTATGCTGGGAAAGGGAGCAGGAGAGGAAAAGGGGATGGTAGAGGGACAGGAGGGCTATAAATATTACCAAATATTTGTCCTTTTCTGGGCTTGTTCTAAAGACCTTTACCCCTTTTGCATAGCCTAGGTAGATAGTTTTACCTCCCCTCATAGATTTAAGGCACCTCCCAACTCCCAACTCTTGGACCTCTAAATCCTTCCTGAGAAGCAATCTGTTAACCACTGAGTACTAGACCAGCAACAACATGGAGGGCCCTTGTAGGTTTCAGATAATGGTAAGCAAAGAACTGTGATGGTCCTGCCAGCGTCCACTCCACCGGGACCCACAACTCAGCCTACTGTGCCAGGGCCAATCCATCTGTCCTAGAACCCAAGTGGTGCCAAGATCTGAGTACTCCCATTGGTGCTACCCCTACTAGGGTTTGAATGATATCCCCTGTGCCAAGGCCTACCGATACTACCTTGGCCAAGGGCCCAAGACCTAAGACTTCTTAAGCTTTAGAAAAAAAAAACAACTCTTAAACTGCACTGAGTTTTGGGACAGCCTAAATTCTGTGGCCAATATACCCCCACCATATCATTCCCAAATATAATTTTGATTCTTCAGAGCCTATATAATCAAATTTCAGGTATGAATGATCACACAAGAACTTTTTGACAGACTTGGTTTTAAAGTGTTCTTCAGTTTCTGTTCCTTAGACACACTCGGGTATAGGCTTTGTCTTATAGAATAAGTGACAAAATGTGTATAATAGCTCATTTGGGAAAGGAGGTGGTGAAGGGTTGGTTCATTCCATGGAATTCTTATTCTACCTGAATTAGGAGTCCTTTGCAGAATCAGTCTTTCTCCATGAACTGAGAGACATGTTCAATGCATGCATCATTTCACTACAGAAAAATCGATAGTGGGGCATCAGAGTTGTTCTGAATTTCAAAGGGATGGAATGAAAGTGGGATTTCTTTTTTTCTCTCCTCTTCCTGGCATTGTCTTTCTGAGCTTGTGCATTGGAGGAAAGGGAGAAAAGAGGACTATTTACAGGAAGTGACTTTTGCACTGCCTTAATTTTTTGGCATTACCTTTTGATTTCAATTAATTTCTATTACAAAATTTGGGGAGTTTTTTAGTATCTTAGCTGTGTCCTTTTTAAATAATCACTTGCAAAGTGTCCCAGGAGTTACCTAATATAATGATCAAAGACAATCTGCCTGATCCAACAAGTATGGTCTGCTGTCCCCTCAAGGCACATTCTGCCTGCCCTGTCACAGTTCTGCCAGGATCTCATTGATCTGAGGAAGCATTTGGAGATGCTCTGAGTAGGCAAGACACTTTGTCTCTGCTCTCAACAAATTCCCAGACTACAAAGAGGATCATCTCAGTCCCAAATTCCCCTGACTGAATTCCTTCCTCTATGCACTTCTCAATTCTGTGACTCTAAATCACCCCTGAGACCCAGTCAAGTCCCTGACCTTCCAGATCCCAGATCCCCCAAATAAAGACTGGGGTAAAGGAAAAAGAGAACCAGAAGAAAGTTCAAGTGTGAGAAGCATAGAAGCAAAAGATTAGAAAAGCAAATAGCAAAGATATCCAGATAAAAATCACTGCTCCTCTGATCAAGTCAGAGCATGAACTTGATGGGGACAACTGAGAAGCCAGGGTGTTATAATGCTAAGATGAGAAAGTAGTGGTGGAAAAGATTTACATAATTCTGGAAGGGAGAGTGAAGTTGATGATTTTGTGCAATTCTGCCTCACCTAAACACAATTCACTCACAAGTCAAGACATGTTGTGGTGTCACTAGTTCTCTTTAAAAAGGAAGGAAGAGCAACAGCTAGATTCCCAACTCAAGAAAAATCCTGAATTTGAGTACTGCCTCTGATACTACTAGCTCTGTGTCCATGAACAAGTCAATTAATGTCACTAAAGATACCTAAATTTGTTATTTATGCAATGGTGGATAGCCATACTACCTACCCTAGAGGTAGTGCTTCCCTCTAAGGTTACCTTCCCTCTACCCTATATGTATTTTGTATGTACATAGTTATTTATATGCCATCTTCTCCCCATTAGACC
Organism: Monodelphis domestica; assembly: GCF_027887165.1. Classification (NCBI taxonomy): domain Eukaryota; kingdom Metazoa; phylum Chordata; class Mammalia; order Didelphimorphia; family Didelphidae; genus Monodelphis; species Monodelphis domestica. The sequence continues at coordinate 496,085,818 of NC_077229.1, read as the reverse complement.
ATGGGCTCCTTGAAGGCAAGGACTGTGTCTGCTTTTCTTTGTACCCCTTGGCACTTAACATTGTGCTTGAAACCTAGTAGGTGCTTACTAAAAACCCATTAACTGATTAACCTAATACCTATGATATTTGCCTAATAGGGATGTTGAGAGTGTGAAGATTAAATTTAACACTCCCCTGATTATAACAATGAAAATACTTAATTCTCCCCTGATTGTGAAGATTAAATTGTAACCCCTATCTATTTTTAGAACATGGTATTTAAAAGTTAAGTATGGAGATCTACCCATTTTTAGATTTAATCACCAAAGGTGCAAACACCCCATTTCACACATTGAGTGGGGAAGATCTGTGACCCACATGTGTGATAGTGGATGATGAATCAGAATCAACTGACTGCCTTCTGGGCAGTCCTAAAACAAAGCATCAACTGTGATTGGTAAATGTAAAATTAGAGAAAGACAGGAAGTGATGCAAAAGAAGTATCTTGAAAAGGAGCTGTTACTGCCTGTGAGGGGCAGTTCTTCATTTTTTGGAAGTGGAGACTGGAGGAATTCTTCATTCTTTGATCTGCTTAGTGGACTGACATGTGGTGAGTGAAAAGCTGACTCTTAACTTCTGGATTTTTCTGAAAAACAAAAAACAAAACTGCCCAGAGGGGACAGAAGTAAATTACTTAATGTTCAGGCTAGATATCTTACCTTATCCTCTCTGATCTCTTGCTTCACTCTTTCTACATTTTGTAATGAAAATGTAAATAAAATCTCTTTGGAATTAATTAAATTCCTGGTGACCACTCTTAAAATATAAAACCCAACCCCTTTAAAAATTAACCCCTTTCGGACTTCCGGTTAAGATGGCGGCTTAGAGAAAGCTGAAGTTCAGATCTCCGGAAAACCCTTCCCAACCGATCTCAAACTAGAAGCTCCTAAGGCGCCGAAATTCAAAACGATCAACAGCACAGACCCTGGGAACCCTCCTCCTGGACCTGGACCCGGTTCAAAAGGTACGGCTCCCCTTAAAAGCCAGAACCCGAGATCCCTCGGACCTCAGGGGTAGGAGCGCAGAGTCCAAGGCTCCCGGAAGCGGCAGCCTCGCCGGGCTCAGAGAGCAGGGTCTGAGGAACAACAACCCTCAGGGTCTTCTACCCAAGTCCCAGTCCGGGTGAAAGTTACTGCCTGGGGCCTCCGCTGCAGAGAGCTGGTCAAAACAACAGCAACCCTCAGGGCGGGCAAGACAGCCTCACGGGCTGGATCCTGCTATCCAAGTCTCAGTGAAAGTCTGTGCTCTCGGAGCTTGGGGAAGCGGCAGCCCATCCCCCCACAGGCCGACGAAACAGCCTCACGGCCAGGGATTCTGAAGGCAACTTCCGGAAATCGAGCCAGGGGGAGAGTGTGGCCTCGTGGTCCGACCCTTCCATTCCAGTTCCAGTGAGGCATATTCAGTTTAACCCAGGGAACGCTCATAGAACCAACATCTGCCCAGGGCTAAAGCCTCTGATCACCAGACAAAGACAAGAAAAGCCAATCCTCCACGTTCAGAGATGACAAACTCCACAGAAGCACAGAAGCCCCAAAATACCAAGAAAAATAAGAAGAAAGGGGCGACTCTGGACACATTCTATGGAGCCAAAATACAAAATACAGAGCAGATAGAAGAAGATATACAAGAAAATTCTCCAAAATCTTCCAAAGGAAATAGAAACTCTCCACAAACCCATGAAGAATTTGAATCAGAAAGGACCAAAAAGATGGAAGCCCTCTGGGAGGAAAAGTGGGAAATGATGCAAAAGAAATTCACGCATCTACAAAACCAGTTTGACCAAACTGTAAAAGAAAACCAGGCTTTAAAGCAAGAACTAATAAAGCAAAGCCAAAACACCAAGAAATTAGAAGAGAACATAAAATATCTCACCGACAAGGTGATAGATCTGGAAAACAGGGGGAGAAGAGAAAATTTAAGAATAATTGGACTCCCAGAAAAGCCAGAAATAAACACCAAACTGGACATGGTGATACAAGATATAATCAAAGAAAATTGCCCAGAGATTCTAGAACAAGGGGGCAATACATCCACTGACAGAGCTCACAGAACACCTTCTACACTAAACCCCCAAAAGACAACTCCCAGGAATGTAATTGCCAAATTCCAAAGCTATCAAACAAAAGAAAAAATCCTACAGGAAGCCAGAAAAAGACAATTTAGATATAAAGGAATGCCAATCAGGGTCACACAAGACCTTGCAAGTTCTACGCTGAATGATCGTAAGGCATGGAACATGATCTTCAGAAAGGCAAGAGAGCTGGGTCTCCAACCAAGAATCAGCTACCCAGCAAAACTGACTATATACTTCCAAGGGAAAGTATGGGCATTCAACAAAATAGAAGACTTCCAACTTTTTGCAAAGAAAAGACCAGAGCTCTGTGGAAAGTTTGATACCGAAAATCAAAGAGCAAGGAATACCTGAAAAGGTAAATATTAAGGAAAGGGGAAAAATGTTATCTTCTTTTACTCAAACTCTCTTCTATAAGGACTACATTTATATCAACCTATGTATACTAATATGTGGGGAAAATGTAATGTATAAATAGGGGGTAAAGAAAGACCAAATAGAATAATGGTTCTCACACAAAGATTCACAGGGGAAGGGGAGGGGAAGAAAACTCCTATAAGAAGGAGAGGAAGAGAGGGGGGGGGGGTTTACTTAAACCTCAATCTCAGGGAAATCAACTCTGAGAGGGAAAAACATCCAGATCCATTGGGATCTTGAATTCTATCTTACCCAACAAGGGTAAGGAGAAGGGAAAACCAAGGGGGGGAGGGGGAGGGGGAGAACAAAAAGGGAGGGAAAGAGAGGGGGGAGGGGGAGGGAACAAAAAGGGAGGGACTAAAAAGGGAAACATCAAGGGAGGGGACAAGGGGGACTGATTCAAAGTAAATCACTGGACTAAAAGGTAGAGCCGAAGAAGAAAAGGTTAGAATTAGGGAAGGCAATCAAAATGCCAGGGAGTCCACAAATGACAATCATAACTTTGAACGTGAATGGGATGAACTCACCCATAAAACGTAGACGAATAGCTGAATGGATTAGAATCCAAAACCCTACCATATGTTGTCTTCAAGAAACACACATGAGGCGGGTTGACACCCACAAGGTCAGAATTAAAGGATGGAGTAAGACCTTCTGGGCCTCAACTGATAGAAAGAAGGCAGGAGTGGTAATCATGATATCTGATAAAGCCAATGCAAAAATAGACCTGATCAAAAGGGATAGGGAAGGTAATTATATTTTGTTAAAAGGGACTCTAGACAATGAGGAAATATCATTAATCAACATGTATGCACCAAATAATATAGCACCCAAATTTCTAATGGAGAAACTAGGAGAATTGAAGGAAGAAATAGACAATAAAACCATACTAGTGGGAGACTTAAACCAACCATTATCAAATTTAGATAAATCAAATCAAAAAATAAATAAGAAAGAGGTAAAAGAAGTGAATGAAATCTTAGAAAAATTAGAATTAATAGACATATGGAGAAAAATAAATAGGGATAAAAAGGAATACACCTTCTTCTCAGCACCACATGGCACATTCACAAAAATTGACCATACATTAGGTCACAGAAACATAGCACACAAATGCAAAAAAGCAGAAATAATGAATGCAGCCTTCTCAGATCACAAGGCAATAAAAATAATGATTAGTAATGGTACATGGAAAACCAAATCTAAAACCAATTGGAAATTAAACAATATGATACTCCAAAACCGTTTAGCTAAAGAAGAAATCATAGAAACAATTAATAATTTCATCAAGGAAAATGACAATGGCGAAACATCCTTTCAAACCTTTTGGGATGCAGCCAAAGCGGTAATCAGAGGCAAATTCATATCCCTGAAAGCTCATATTAACAAACAAGGGAGAGCAGAGATCAATCAATTGGAAATGCAATTGAAAAAACTCGAAAGCGATCAAATTAAAAACCCCCAGCAGAAAACCAAATTAGAAATCCTAAAAATTAAGGGAGAAATTAATAAAATCGAAAGTGATAGAACTATTGATTTAATAAATAAGACAAGAAGCTGGTACTTTGAAAAAACAAACAAAATAGACAAAGTACTGGTCAATCTAATTAAAAAAAGGAAGGAAGAAAAGCAAATTCACAGCATTAAAGATGAAAAGGGGGACAGCACCTCCAATGAGGAGGAAATTAAGGCAATCATTAGAAATTACTTTGCCCAATTATATGGCAATAAATACACCAATTTAGGAGAAATGGATGAATATATACAAAAATACAAACTGCCTAGACTAACAGAAGAGGAAATAGAATTCTTAAATAATCCCATATCAGAAATTGAAATCCATCAAGCCATCAAAGAACTTCCTAAGAAAAAATCCCCAGGGCCTGATGGATTCACCTGTGAATTCTATCAAACATTCAGAGAACAGTTAACCCCAATACTATACAAACTATTTGACATAATAAGCAAAGAGGGAGTTCTACCAAACTCCTTTTACGACACAAACATGGTACTGATTCCAAAACCAGGCAGGTCAAAAACAGAGAAAGAAAACTATAGACCAATCTCCCTAATGAATATAGATGCAAAAATTTTAAATAGGATACTAGCAAAAAGACTCCAGCAAGTGATCAGAAGGATCATTCACCATGATCAAGTAGGATTCATACCAGGGATGCAGGGCTGGTTCAACATTAGAAAAACCATCCACATAATTGACCACATCAACAAGCAAACTAGCAAGAACCACATGATTATCTCAATAGATGCAGAAAAAGCCTTTGATAAAATACAACACCCATTCCTATTAAAAACACTAGAAAGCATAGGAATAGAAGGGTCATTCCTAAAAATAATAAACAGTATATATCTAAAACCAACAGCTAATATCATCTGCAATGGGGATAAACTAGATGCATTCCCAATAAGATCAGGAGTGAAACAAGGATGCCCATTATCACCTCTACTATTTGACATTGTACTAGAAACACTAGCAGTAGCAATTAGAGAAGATAAAGAAATTGAAGGCATCAGAATAGGCAAGGAGGAGACCAAGTTATCACTCTTTGCGGATGACATGATGGTCTACTTAAAGAATCCTAGAGATTCAACCAAAAAGCTAATTGAAATAATCAACAACTTTAGCAAAGTTGCAGGATACAAAATAAACCCACATAAATCATCAGCTTTTCTATATATCTCCAACACAGCTCAGCAGCAAGAACTAGAAAGAGAAATCCCATTCAAAATCACCTTAGACAAAATAAAATACCTAGGAATCTATCTCCCAAGACAAACACAGGAACTATATGAACACAACTACAAAACACTCGCCACACAACTAAAACTAGACTTGAACAATTGGAAAAACATTAACTGCTCATGGATAGGACGAGCCAATATAATAAAAATGACCATCCTACCCAAACTTATTTATCTATTTAGTGCCATACCCATTGAACTACCAAAATACTTCTTCACTGATTTAGAAAAAACCATAACAAAGTTCATTTGGAAGAACAAAAGATCAAGGATATCCAGGGAAATAATGAAAAAAAACACATATGATGGGGGCCTTGCAGTCCCAGACCTCAAACTATATTACAAAGCAGCAGTCATCAAAACAATTTGGTACTGGCTAAGAAACAGAAAGGAAGATCAGTGGAATAGACTGGGGGAAAACGACCTCAGCAAGACAGTATACGATAAACCCAAAGATCCCAGCTTTTGGGACAAAAATCCACTATTCGATAAAAACTGCTGGGAAAATTGGAAGACAGTGTGGGAGAGACTAGGAATAGATCAACACCTCACACCCTACACCAAGATAAATTCAAAATGGGTGAGTGACTTAAACATAAAGAAGGAAACCATAAGTAAATTGGGTAAACACAGAATAGTATACATGTCAGACCTTTGGGAGGGGAAAGGCTTTAAAACCAAGCAAGATATAGAAAGAATCACAAAATGTAAAATAAATAATTTTGACTACATCAAACTAAAAAGCTTTTGTACAAACAAAACCAATATAACTAAAATCAGAAGGGAAACAACAAATTGGGAAAAAATCTTCATAGAAACCTCTGACAAAGGTTTAATTACTCATATTTATAATGAGCTAAATCAATTGTACAAAAAATCAAGCCATTCTCCAATTGATAAATGGGCAAGGGAAATGGATAGGCAGTTCTCAGATAAAGAAATCAAAACTATTAACAAGCACATGAAGAAGTGTTCTACATCTCTTATAATCAGAGAGATGCAAATCAAAACAACTCTGAGGTATCACCTCACACCTAGCAGATTGGCTAACATAACAGCAAAGGAAAGTAATGAATGCTGGAGGGGATGTGGCAAAGTAGGGACATTAATTCATTGCTGGTGGAGTTGTGAACTGATCCAACCATTCTGGAGGGCAATTTGGAACTATGCCCAAAGGGCGACAAAAGAATATCTACCCTTTGACCCAGCCATAGCACTGCTGGGTCTGTACCCCAAAGAGATAATGGACACAAAGACTTGTACAAAAATATTCATAGCTGCGCTCTTTGTGGTGGCCCAAAACTGGAAAACGAGGGGATGCCCATCAATTGGGGAATGGCTGAACAAACTGTGGTCTATGTTGGTGATGGAATACTATTGTGCTAAAAGGAATAATAAAGTGGAGGAATTCCATGGAGACTGGAACAACCTCCAGGAAGTGATGCAGAGCGAGAGGAGCAGAACCAGGAGAACATTGTACACAGAGACTAATACACTGTGGTATAATCGAACGTAATGGACTTCTCCATTAGGGGCGGTGTAATGTCCCTGAACAACTTTCAGGGATCCAGGAGAAAATAAACACCATTCATAAGCAAAGGATAAACTATGGGAGTGGAAACACCGAGAAAAAGCAACTGCCTGAATACAGAGGTTGAGGGGACATGACAGAGGATAGACTTTAAATGAACACTCTAATGCAAATACTATCAACAAAGCAATGGGTTCAAATCAAGAAAACATCTAATGCCCAGTGGACTTACGCGTCGGCTATGGGGGGTGGGGGGGGAGGAAAAGAAAATGATCTATGTCTTTAACGAATAATGCTTGGAAATGATCAAATAAAATATATTTAAAAAAAAAATTAACCCCTTTCCCCCTTACAAGAGAATAAAATTAAAAAGGTTCAGTTATTTTTATTCTTTTATGTTTCAGTTATTACTATTTTATATTTCAATTATTTTTATTTCAGTTATTATTTTGGATCAGGTAGAGTAGAGGTAATCTCAGAGAGGACAACAGACAAAGGGTAGTACTTCCTACCATGACTGTCAAGCGCAGAAACAAAAAGATACTTTCCTAAAATGGACATCATAGAATATTGCCCCTGACCCATTTATCCCCTCCTAATTTAGAGGATCCCTTTGGATCAAGCCCATTATTACTGTGTTCCAAACAGGCACTCCAGCTTGGCCCTGTAGGAAAGTCAACCTTTCAGAAAGCCAAAACTTCACCATTAAGGATTCAGTCCAAAATTGTAGCAGGTCAAGAATTTTGAAGATAGGCAAACTTGAACTGAGGGTCCCATAGATTAGAAAAGAATTTAGAAAGAGTTTCAGGCTCTGCTTCCCACTATTTCTTGAGAAGTTTTATTGAATCAATAGGCCCATCATAGTAGCCTCTTAGCCTTTTATGGGCTTTTGAAGAGACCTTACCATTCTGCTGGAGTTCAATAAATGAGAACCCACAGACCTTCCACAAAAATGGTGCCAGTGGTGAAGAAGGAAACAGATATCCCTCCAAAAACAGTAGCCAAATAAAAATTTCTGAAGACTAAAAAGGCTGTGTTAAAAAGTACATACAACCACAAAAAGAAGAAAATCCAAATGTCTCCTTCCTATCTTCTAGCAACTACAAAAACTTTAGCTTCAGACAACCCAAGTATTCTAGGAAAAGTACCCCTATAAGGAATTATATTCCATATATATATATATATATATATATGTATATATATATAAAATATATAATCATTATGACTCATCAAGACAACTGAGCCTGCTATGAAGACTGAAGTCAACACCAGCCTTGTGATCATTGTGGATGTCAAAGCTAACAACTAGCAACCCAAACAGGCTATTAAGAAGCTGCATCACAAAGAAGTGGCAAAGGTCCACACACTTCGATCTGACTTGCTCCAGATAATATTTTGGATGTTTCCAACAGAATTGAAATCATTTTAAGTACATCCAACTAGTCTGTTTCACATAAAACAAAATTTTCTACTATAAAAAAAATCCATGGTAGACCTGGGTCAAAGAGATTTAGGGATTCGGGGTTCCAGCAATACATTGCACAGTCCTCAACTGGCTACAGTCAAGTGAAATAAAACCTCCAATATGATTCTTCATTTTAAAGATTATTCATCTCCTCCTACCATAAATCTTTGTGCCTAGATCCACTGCCATCTCCTTCATCCTGCATGCATTTTCTCTCATACCTCCCAAACCCAGACACATTGAACCAAAAAGAAAAGAAAGCATGTTTTTCAGTCCTTGGTGTCATTTCCAGGCCCTCCCTCCAATCCTTTTACTAAGCAGTGTAAGATTTAAATTAATGTCCAATGCTTCAAGTATTATTTTTATAAAGTTTTTTATCTGAAAAAATAGAACTATGTGATTAAGCTTTTCTACCTGCTCAAAAATCCCAATTTATATATCCTGTCTACATCAGCATGTAAGCACAAGATGTGAGTAGGGTGCTGGGGTAATTTTTATTTTTAGGGTAACAGATTCTAATTACACAGCAGATATATTCTCCTATAAGGTTTATTCCATCCAGATATATCACCCTATCAAGATTCTTACTGTACATTATGCATCAAGTCCCATAGTCATTCTCCCTCCTTTTTGAAGAAAGAAACTGATCAGTATAGGGCTACAATTTTGGACAGAAGCCTCAATCATGTGACTTTGGTTTTCTCAAAGGTTGTCTTTCCTACAGGGTCAAGCAGAACACCTTGGAACTGAGATGGGGGTAGGGGAAGAAATGGATTAAAGGCGTTCTATTACAATGTGTGTTTCAGGAAAGTAGATTGTCCTCTCGTTCTTGATGTTAACAAGTTAACACCTAGTAGGAGGTGTTAACTTCTGTCCCTTGTCCTCCCCATCCACCTCTACCTGACCCACAATAAAAACTGAAACTCCTAACAAAGTGCATGATTTCATTTGCTTTTCACAATACAATGATCTAAGGCAATTCCAAAGGACTCATGATGAAAAATGCTGTCCCCATCCAGAGAAAGAACTGGTATAAACTAAATGCAGATCAAAGAATTTTCTTTTACTCTTAAATTTTTCTTGGGTTTTGTTGCCTGCCCTCCAGTCTCTCCACTTTACCATCCCTCCTCAGCACAACTGATAAGTTGATATTCCCAAAGTGCAAGTCTGACCATGCCGTTCATCTTCTCAGGAGCTTCAGTAACGACTCATTTTGTACTTTAAGATCCCACTCCAATTTTCCAGGCTGGTTCTTCCTTACACAATGTACTCCACACAATTCAGCCAAACAAAGCCTGCTTGTTATTTTTCCTGTACATGACATTCCATCTCCTGCTCAATGCCTTTGCATGCAGGCTGCCGCCCTCTCCAACCATGTCTAGCATGCTCTCCCTCCTTACAATCATGCCTTAGAACTTCTAGCTTCCATCAAAGGCATCTTTCCTGAGCTATGTGACCCTGGACAAGTCACTTAACCCCCATTGCCTAGCCCTGACCACTCTTCTGCCTTTGAACCAGTACTCAGTACTGATTCTAAGGTGGAAGGTAGGTTTTAAAAAAAAGATATCTTTTCTGATTCCTCCACTTGATAGTGCTTCCACCACCACTGGATATTTGTTTTGTAGATATCCTGTATTAATTTATCTGTGAATAGTAGAGCATAAGCACCTTGAAAGCAGAGATTATCTCACTTTTGTCTGGATCCCTGAATCCCTGGCATTGTAGATATTTAATTAATTAATTACTGTAATGAGTAATGGTAATGATAACTAATATAAATATAGTGTGTTATAAATATGGTTAAATGGTGGTTAATTAATAATAGTAATACTAATAAATGCTTGCTGATTGATTGACTGATAAAAGAGGCTATCCACTCTCATGTACCTCTGTAACTCAAAGAACATTTCCACTGACCAGAAAAGCTCTCCCCTTTGGGAAAAAAAAGGATTGTACCTAACCACACCCTAGGCTCACATCCCAGCCTCGCTAATGATTTTGCTATGTGCTTTTGAACAAACCATTTAACTTCCCACTCTGCCAGGTTTTCCATCTGCAAAATGGAACCAAGAATGACAAACTACCTTCTAAAGTTAAAAAAGAATTCAAATTGCTTGAAGGCACTTTGCAAATACAAATGCCAACTAATAGTGACAGAGATGGAATAATGGGATATATGGGTGAAATAAAACACCATTCTGGGATCTTGTGGCTCCACTTTAAGCAGCTGATTTAAGAGCATAAAGTTATGGTGATAGACTGGGACCTGGAAAGGACCCCAGGAGTCATCTGGTTTAACCCCTTCATTTAAGAGAGTCAAAGTTCAATTTCCCCCGGGGTGAAATTGAAGTCATTAGAACTCCTGTCTCCTGCTTCCAAATCCATTCATTTAAGTGAAGTTAAACGCTTCACTCCTGAGAGCCACAGATCTAAGGTTTTGGCCCATCATTGCTATTACAGCAAAGGAATTATCCTTCAGCAAAACAGCGAGATGAGGAAGAAATCTACATTTGAAGCAGTTTCATCCACAGAAAGCATCTCTTTCTAAAATCCCTGTTCTCTCGGTCCTTTTCCCTCCCTCAGTAAACTGGGGCTATTTGACTCCCTATCTTTTTTTAAATTATTTTAATTAATTAAAAGTAATTAATTAAATATTTTAATTATTAAACATACAAAGATTATTTGAGAAGAACTACAATAGCCACAGCAGATTGTGTCTAATCCTGGGACGGGAGATTTTAGAGCAACAATCTAGTCCAAACTCCTCTTTCTATAGGTGAGAAAACAGAGATAGAGGGATCAAATGACTTATCCAAGATCACACAGGTAAACAATGACAGGCAGAGGACACTTTTTCATTAGTTGGGTTGGGTTTGGAATCTGGTCCCATTTTCAGTGTAGCAAAAGAACCTTCCAAAAGACCAAGAAATTCAATATAAAGTTAGACTTTTACCATTCTTTTAAATCTTAGAGAATAGCTGGCTTGGAAGAAGGAAGATTAAATTATTTCCTAGGGGCTTGGGTTGAAGTCAGTATTATTTGTTTCAAAACCAAAATGATCATATTTCTGACCATCCAGTTCAAGGCAGGGGCATGAGCAAGATAGAGAAAAACTAGGAAAAAGGCCAGTCCTGTGTCATTTTCAAACCCTCCAATCTAGGTTTACTGGTTCTCAAGTCATCATGGGATTTAAAGTTGAAAGGGACTACAGATTCTAGCTCCTTTCTTTTTTACAGATGAGAAAGAAGAAGCCCAGAGACATGGAGTGACTTTTTTGAGGTAATAAATAACAGAGTTAGAATTTCATCTTATTGAAAGATTGATTAGAGTCTTTGGCCTTGAGTCAGGTGGACCTGGGTTCAAATCTGAGCTCAGACACTTCCTAGATGTGTGACCCTGGACAAGTCACTTCACCCCATTGCCTAGCCCTTGCCACTCTTGAATCTTAGAACTGATACTGAGACAGAAGGTAAGCATTTTAAAAACAAACAACTAGGACCCTTCCAGTCATACCACCATTTCTGGTAACCTTATCTTAAAATAAATTCAGCTGCATTATTATCTGAAATCCTCTATAACATGACATCATGCTCTCTGCGCTCATCTCAGAGCACCCTAAAGAGCAGCACGACACAAAAAGAGAATTAACTGAGGGGCAGTCAGAAATGAACTGGTCATGTGACCTTGGACAAGTGATTTGACCTTTCTAGACCTCAGTTTCCTCACCTGTCAAAAAAAATGTTGGCTTCTATGTGCTCAAAGACCCATTTCAGTGGAGCAGTGCTGAGGATGCATCCCCTCTTGTTTGGTAGATGAAGGAACATACACGTGGAAAATAAAGGAAGCTTCAGAAGGTTAGATATTTCCTTTGTCAATCCTATTTTATTTATATATTTCAATTCCTAATATAGCCTTCATTTCTGAATATTCTGAATATAGCTCCCTTCTTCCCCTGTCCAGTATGCCATTCTATGTAACAAAAATGAAAAAAGAAAGAAAAAAGAATCAATTCAGCAAAACTAGTCAATACTCCCACTCTGTCTGGTAGTGTTTGGGATATTTCACTCTTATCATTCCCCGTTTCTGCAAAGAAGAGAGGGAGGTATATTTGAAACATTCCTCAACATTTCTCTGGTGTCGAGCTTGGCTATTATAATAATTGTTATTATTATATATTATTTATATTATATATAGTTATATATTATACACTATTATAATTATAATTAGGATGAAAGGAAGACGGTTTTATTCTTCTATTGACATTGTAGCAATATTGTATACATTGGCTTTCCTGGTTCTACTTACTTCATTCTGCATCACTTTACTTGAGTATTCTCATGCTTTCTGAATTCTTCATATTCATCATTTATTATCCATTATATTTATATATATATCTCCATTTATATATCCATTATGGATATCCTCTTTGAAATAAGTAATTTTCAAGCATCACAATTTCTTTAGGCACTCTCCAATTATTAGAATTACTTTGAATATTATTTATTTCAAAAAGGATATCCACGGGATTCTTTGTACTAACCCAACAAATCAATAAAAATTTATTAAAGCATTTACTTTTTGTTTAAAAACTCCTGGAAGATAGGGACCAACTTGCTTGTTACCATTCCTAGCACCATTTAATTTAATTTAATTAACTTAATAAGCACTTTTTTTAAACCTTCCCTTCTGTCTATTGGTTCTAAGGCAGAAGGGTGGTAAAAGCGAGGCAATGGGGGTTAAGTGACTTGCCCAGGGTCACACAGCCAGAAAGTGTCTGAGGCCAGATTTGATCCTAGGATCTCTCATAAGTCCTTTTTTGGTAGTAAGAATGTTGAAAAAGTTGGAGAAGAAAGCTGGGGTTATTTCTTGACTGACTTTAATCCATGCCCTCATGTACTAATCTCCTAGTAAATTCTGTAACTTCATGGAGCCTAGGACTGTGGTGAGTCCACATAGCTCCCACTGACTCTCAAAAGTGAAAGTAATTTTGATGGCTGCTTTTCTGGGAGCAGGCTGGATACAGGCCCATGATATCAGGTCCTGATCCCAAAAGAGAGGAGACCCAGAGGCAGAAACAGTTGGCGTACCTGATGAACATGAGTGCATGCTCTGATTCCAAAAACATTCCATCAATCCCATCATTTTGCCTTATTGGCTTCTCTTAAAGAAATGCATCCAGAAAAGGCTTGTTCTCTCTTTGTCTACCTTTCTATGAAATCCCACAGACACAATCAATGGGCCATCCAGAATCAGTTGGCTATCTGGAATAAGTCAGCTAGCTAAGATTCTGCAGCCTGCGGGAATCATTTCACGTCCCCACATGAGGCTAAAAGGCAGAGAGACCCAGAGAGTTGCCTATATTGGGTACCCTTTTTCTATGAGTAAATATATCCACTCAATGTATGTGTGTGCAAAGAATAAGCCCTGTAGTTAGATTGACAAACGTAGTTTGGGAATTGTGTTGAGGTTCCTTGAAATCTTCAGACTATGTAGCAGTCATCTTCTGAACTAATGATAAAAAATAAGTCCAAAATACCCAGAAAGAAGCCTAAAAGCTGAGCTCGACTCTCCTTTGACTGCTGCCTATCTATCCTCTTCCCTGCTCTCCAGAACCTGCCTAAGATGAGGACAGTCACAAATGGCAGCCTGAAGCCATCACAGTAAACATGCTGAGAAGAGAGCAAGAAGAAGGGAAAGCTGAGCACAGATTGGAAACACATGGCCATCCAGGCGCTGGCTCCTAGGCTCCTGTGACCTAGGGCATAAAGCTTCCAAAAGAAGAGCAAATTTAAGAATAAGGAGATGGTTAGGGCCACTTGGGAAAGCCAAAGAAAGGAAACGTTAGACAAGTTGTTGGGAAAATATGAAGTAATGCTGACCCACCTCACGGAGTTGTTGCAAGGAGCAGATCATAAAAATGATTGTCAAGGTCACTGCAAATATAGAGGCGCTGACCAATAATAAGAACATTAATAATGAGGGAGGGCCCATGAAAGGATCCAATTCAATCAAGACCAAAGAAGATGTTGAGCAACCAGTAAAAAAAAAGAAAGAAAACAGATACGGCTGCCCTGGAGGCATTCCAGAAAAACAGGAACCAAAATACGTTTTTGCTCTTAATTTTCAGAAAGAAGACAAGTTTACCAAGTATCAGACTATAAATACACATTGGCCAACGCATGCCTGCTTCTTCCCTTGAAATGGCAGCTCCCTTTGGAAGGACTTTCTGGATGGAGGGGTGGAGGGACTTGGAGGCTCATCCTCTCCTTAGAAATAGGCTGCCCTCTCTGATCTGGGACTCTGGATTCAGAAGAATACTGGAGGGACTCCAGCGTGGCGATTCACTGCGTTTTCCCATTCCCTGCCTTTGCCAAAGCAGACGATCACAAACAAATGTTTTCTTCATGAATGTGCTCTTCTTAGATGAACTTTCCACTCATTTAGTTGCTTATGCCTATGTAGCTTGGGAAGTGCGTTCTCAGTCCCCAGGGTGACAGCATTGTCCATGACAATGATGACTATTTAATGTCATAATTATCATGGGCTCCATACCATGGGTGAGACTGGACAAATGGAATGTTTGCTGGGGAAAAAGAGTGTGCTCAAGTGAAGGGAGTTAACTCTTTCTGGAATGCCATGAATTCCCTAAAGTTCCTAAACAAAAATTATCCATTAATTCATTCACTCTTCCCACGGTTCAAAGAGAATTGAGTAGCGCCTATGATGTTCTAGTCATTAGATCAGGAGCTGGGCTTGCAAAGACAAAAGTCAAATGGTCCTGGCCCTCCTGGAGCTTATACCCTACAAGGAGATACAACACATACACCTGTGAGTGTATTAAAAAATAATAGAAGATAACTTGTATTTATTTAACCACCTTAAATTTAGAATGATTTTACAAACCTTATGGCTTCACCTAACTGTTCATATCACTATTAATATTTTTTAAACCCTTACCTTCTATCTTGGAAACAATATTGGTTCCAAGGCAGAAGAGCAGTAAGAGCTAGGCAATAGGGATCAAATGACTTGTCCAGGGTCACACAGCTAGGAAGTATCTGAAGCCAGATTTAAACCCAGGACCTCTCATCTCTGGGTCTGACTCTCAATCCACTGAGCCACCCAGCTGCCCCTACCGTTATTATTATCATTAGTACATGACTGAATGGAAAGAGGGTAAAAATGGGAGAGCCAGAATAAGGCAGAGGGGGGACCAATAAAGAAGCAAATGAGAGAAGGGCAGACCTGGAAACTGGTGGTCATAATAAATTGGGATCAGGGCCACAGACTGACACCAAAAATCAAAGTCAGATGATCAAAAGTCTTAGTAGGTAGACAAGATTTGAAGGATCAGACAAGTCTCAAAGGTCAGTCAGTTACCAGGTCAGAAGTGCTGGTACTGAGAGAAAAGGTATACAAAAACTGAGACCAGAATATCAGAGGATCAAACTGAGAGAGACAGAATAAGAGCTCAGTTAGTAAGGCACAGAGAAATAAGAAGCAGCAGCAAATATCTGGCAGCAAGAAAAAGAGCTTGATGCTAGTTCAAAGTCTTTGTGAGCTAAAAATTTCTAAGTAGGACTAAGTATGAGCAGGAAGCAAAGCTGGGTGAAGTAAAAAGTGAGATGAGTATCAAGGCAGTCCCTGGCAGCTATCCTCCTTTTATAGGTTAAAAACTCAGCCCCACAGAAACTAAATGAATTACCCAAAGTCCTGTAGCTTGCCAAAGGCAGGGTGAGGTCTCCTGGCTTTAAGTCCCATGAACTTTCCACTACCCAAGGTAGAGAATTTTAAGTGTTGCTCCAGATGTACGTCAAGAACCCATCCCTGCAAGTAGATTGGTGGCATCCACTGAGCAGAATGAGATGTACAGGAACACTTTTAGAAATCTTAAGAGAGTTTGCAATCTTCCTCTGCTACCTCATTTTGCTGGGAAGGTGACTGATTTCTCAAAAGCTATGCTAAGGCACAGACTCCAGCAAGTTCTACCATTTTGGGAAAGGCTTTGAGTATGGCCTAAGCAACAGTCTACTTTCCAAGAACCACTCTAGCTAGCCAAAGACATAAAGATAATTGCAAAATATCCCGTAGAACTGCATAGCCCTTTTCTGCTTCTGCAGTAATGGCGGCAGAAGAGTAGTAAAAATAATAATAATGATAACTAACATTTAGATGGTATTCTCTTTGGAAAGACAAATAAAGACTTTCATAATCTCATAGATTCAGAACTGGAAAGAGACTCAGTCTAACTTTTCACTTTGTAGGTAAGAAAAGCAAGCATCAGAAAGGTCAAATAAACAAAATATCCTTAAAAAAATAAATAAACAAACAAATAAATAAATAAACAAA
The DNA here is from genome assembly GCF_027887165.1 of Monodelphis domestica. Classification (NCBI taxonomy): domain Eukaryota; kingdom Metazoa; phylum Chordata; class Mammalia; order Didelphimorphia; family Didelphidae; genus Monodelphis; species Monodelphis domestica. Next base: position 496,069,185 of record NC_077229.1, on the reverse strand, counting down.
ATGTCCTTTGTAGAAATAAAGACAGATCTAAATATTTGGAGAAGTTTTATTATTATTTGCTCATTATCATTATTTATTATCATAATTCTTATTATTATATAATAAATATCATATAATATAATTATTAATTGCTCATGGTTTGACTAAGTCAACATAATAAAAATGACAATATTCGCTAAATCAGTGCCATAGCAATCAAACTATCAAAGGATTACTTTATAAAGCTAGAAAAAAATTTAAAAATTCATCTGGAGAAACAAAAGATCAAGAATATCAGAGGAAATAATGTGAGGGTAAGTTAATTGCCCAGTCACATAAATAGGAAGTAGTGGAACCAAGATTCAAATCCAAACTCTATGATTCCAAATTCAACATACTTTCTATTATATTAAACTACCTCCAGTGTAATGTTGGCAAAATTGTTTTTTTAATTATTCTTTCTTTCTCTTTACAAATAAATGTTTATAAATGTAGTATAAAGCCTCCAAGATTAATTTTTAATTATAACAATATGGCAATCTGAAGTTGGTGATGTTCCTTCTCTATAGTTTTTTTCCTACTTTTTTCTCTTTCTTTCTCTTCCTCATCCTCTCAGTTTTTCACAAAAGTAGCTTACTAGAAAATAGATTTTGTTGTTGTTGTTGTTGTTGAGTTCTAGGTTCCTAGGACTGGACACTGAGGATCAGTTTCATGAGATCTCAGTCTTGCATTGTTTTAAATTAGATTGTTGGGCTATGGGAGTAATAAAGTGAAAAACTTTTAGCTCAGCCCCAGAGAATGAAGGATCAGTATGATTTGAGTGAAGAGATAATGACTTTCCTCTTTATTTCCATTTTTACTTTTAAATTACCCACTGCTTAGAGTAGTTCATGGAGATCACGTGGTAGCTAGAGAGGGAAGTTGAAAGTAGATTTTTAAAACAAGACCTCTAGAAAAAAATCTTAAGTTAGTTTTCAACAAATGACCTACATGTAGAGGGTGAGCCCTAGCATAAGATTAGAAAACCCAATTTTTTTGGTTTTCCCCTTTTTTCCCTTTTTGGGATTTTTTTTAAGTTTGGTAAATACTCCAGGAACCCTGAAAAAAATTCCAAAATTGATGCCAAAAGAAAGTCCTTTGTATAAAGTGCTGATTTCTTGGGAAGATAAGAGCATACCCATTGAGTTATGGATGAAGAAGAAGGAAGCAATTTATTTCTCTAAACGTTGGTCAAAACAGATTTTTTTTTCCTGGCCTAGATATGGTTCATTTAACTATAAGGAAGGCATTAAAGAAGTTAAAGATGGCTATAGGAGCAGATAATCCCAAGAACTTTTTTACTGGTTTTGTTTAAGGTTTTTTCTTTGAACCTTCTATCAAACCAGTACCATCCAAGCACCTCTGCTCCCCTAAACTTTTTGTTGAACCTCCTTCACCTTCTGGTTCTCTAAGACCAGATCCTTGCTTTATTTCTTTCCAAAGAAGATTTAACTCTCAACATGGATACATCTTTCCACTCTCCTTCTCCTACCTGATCTCTACCACACTCCTTCCTTCTGCTCCTGCCTCCACTCCTCTGGGGGTCTGTGTCCTGTCTCCTCTCCCTCCTCCTGTTTCCCTTCCTGTTCCTCTTTCTCCAGCTCCTCTCCTCTACCCTTCCCTTCCTCTTTCAAGCCCTCCTGCTCCTCTCCCCTTTCTACTCCTCTTTCTCCCCCTCCTGTTCTTTCCCTTTCTCCTTCCCCTCCTTCTGCTCTCTCATCCTCTTTTTCTCCTTCTCTTCCCTCTCCTCATTGTCCTGCACCACCTCCTTTTGCCTTCTTCTCTTCCTCTCCCCGACACTCCACCTTTTGGTTCCATTCCCACTCAGACCTCAGATGATAGTGAGAACTAATGAAGCCCCAAGTAAAGACATGTTTTCTCTGAGGAAAGTTACTACACATAATGGTAGTCACAATAAGAAATCACCTCCTCTTCGTGGCAGTGATCTTGATAGATGCATAGACAAAATGCCTTCCTTTGATGTCCAATCTTTGCTTGTGATCAAGAGGTTTAAAAACATTTTTAGGACTTTTAATACAAGCTGGGGTGATGTAATGGATCCCATATATGTCTTACTTACTTAGAGGGATAGATAGGTCATCCTCGCAGCTATTAAGAATTCTCAAGATGACGATGCAAAAAAAAACATTAAAAGACCCAAAATGGGACCCAAATGTAGCTGAGGATTGTATGCAATTATGTGAAGACAAGAATGTTTTATGAAGAGGAATGAAGTGTTGCTCAAGACCAGAGAACTGGGTAAACTTCAAATATATTAATAAGGAAGTAAATGAACATCCAACCAGCTTTTATGATACAATTGTAGAATTAGGAGCTAGATATCTTGGTCTAGATTCTTTGAAACATATGGATTCCCATGTCATAAGAAACCATTTTGTAAATCACTCTTCACAAAAAATAAAAATATTTTCATCCAGACTGGCCTAGCATGGACATAGAGCAGTTGATGAGAATAGCAGTTGATGAGAACAGTATGTTTTCAAAGGCTGTGAGAGGGAAGAAAAGGAAAAAACTGAAAAGGACAAATTGGACAAGCAAAAACAGGATGAGAAGAAAGAGAAAGTTATTTTAGCCCCTAACAAATGCAGCTGAGAAAACCTCAGCCCCTTTAAGAGAAATGGCAAGGACCATGGCAGACAGAAGGTCAACACAATGCTTTTTCTGTGGTAAGCAAGGCCATGTAGCTAGGAAATGTAGAAGGAAAAATCAGGAAAATAGGAACAGAAATTAGAGGAATAATAATAATAGAACCTTCAGCAGGGCTCATAATTCTAATGAGGTAAATCATAACCCAAACTCTAATACCCCTCAAGGAACCTGTAATCCCTGTGGGGATCCCAGAGGGATGGCTGGAGGAATGAGCAGAAGAATGGCCAAAGGTAGGGCCAAAGGAATCAGAATTTCTGATGGCATGAGGGAGGGGAAGGGACCTTAAGGTGTCTGGAGGTGCAGTTTACCCCTTTTCAGACCCCAAAGTCTTATTGATGCTAATTATTTCATTCTGCTCCCCTCTCACTAGTGAAGAGCCTCATGTAACATAATCACACATGCAGATTTATACCCAGGAGACAAGGTGAATGTAAAGAGTTTTCAGCACACTGAAGAAACTCAACCTGCTTGGGAAGACCCTTTCTAAATACTGCTAACTATTCCAACTGCCATCAATATTGAAGATAAAGACTCTTGGATTCATTGTTCTCATATCAAACAGGTACCATTTACTGACATTGAGTAACTGTATCCTTTCACACGCATTGCATTTTATTGCTTAATTTTGGATTTGGTTTTGCTTTCATTTTTATTTTTATTTTTGTGGGCTGTGAAGATGGGAGTAATTCTCCCCTCACCTACTTTTAAAATTTAATCACCAGAATTCTATACACCCTATATAACTCTTAAGTGGGGGAGGTTAGCAATCCACCTGCAAAAGTGGGTGATAACTCAGAAATGACTGACTGCCCCCAGGCAGTCCTAAGCAAAATCATAGATGGCAACTGGTCTCCATAAAGTGGAGGAAGAAACAGGAAGTGATGTGGAAAAAGCACTATAAAAATCCTGAAGTTCCTGTCCAAACTCACTTTCTCCTTCAAACTTGGCCTTGGAGGATCTCCAGCTTGGGATCTCACACTGCTTCTGGTAAGACTATTCTTGGATCTTCTCTTTGGACTGCCAAAGAGGTGACTGAAAAAGTTGTCTCCTTTCCTGGCTCCTGGAAGGAAAGAGCTTCCAGAGAGGCTCCCTGTCTTGGAGTGGGCCTCATGACTGGAACCCTTACTTTATTCACCACCAGAACCTCCAACTTAAGTTTCTCCATGAAGGGTTAACAAGCCATGCCTGGTTCCAACCAGACCAGAGTAATTATCTAGTGTAATAGAACAGATACCTTCTCTACCCTCTTTCTCATTTCCCTACTTTCACTCTTTCCCTCTAGTTTATAAATTAATACTACTAAAAAAAATCATTTGACTTAAGATATATTCATTTCAGTGACCACATTTCTCTTATATTGAGTTTAACCTTAAATTTTTAACTCTTACAGGGCCTAGCAAGTTTATCAATTAATCTAATCTAGGTTATCTGTTAAAAAAAATGTTATCTCATCTCCTTAATGAATATAGATGCAAAAATTTTAAATAGAATACTAGCAAAAACATTCCAGCAAGTGATCACAAGGGTTATTCACTACAATCATGTGGGATTTATTCCAGGAACACAAGGATGGCTTAATATTGGGGAAACTATCTACATAATTGACCATATCAACAACCAAACCGACAGAAGTCACATGATTATCTCAATAGATGCAGAAAAAGCCTTTGACAAAATGCAACACTCAATCCTATTGAAAACACTAGAAAGCATAGGAATAGAAGGGCCTTTCCTAAAAATAATAAGCAGTATATATTTAAAACCATCAACAAACATCATCTGCAATGGGGATAAACTAGAAGTCTTCCCAATAAGATCAGGAGTGAAACAAGGATGCCCATTATCACCTCTATTATTTAACATTGTATTAGAAACGCTAGCAGTAGCAATCAGAGAAGAAAAAAAAATTGAAAGTATTAAAGTAGGCAGTGAGGAGACTAAACTCTCACCTTGCAGATGATATCATGGTCTACTTAAAGAATCCTAGAGAGATATTCCCCAAAGAAATCATAAGGAAAAAGTCTTGTACCAAAATATGAATATCATAGCTGCTCTCTTTGTGGTGGCAAAAAAAAATTGGAAAATAAGGGGATGCCCTTCAATTGGGGAATGGCTGAACAAATTGGAGTATATGTTGGTGATGGAATACTATTGTGCTCAAAGGAAAAATAAAGTGGAGGAATTCCATGGAAACTGGAACAACCTCCAGGAAGTGATGCAGAGTGAAAGGAGCAGGACCAGGAGAACATTATATACAGAGACTGGCACACTGTGGTACAATCGAATGTAACCGACCTCTCTACTAGTAACAATGCAATAATCCAGGACAATTCTGAGAGACCTGTGAGAAAGAACACTATCTACATTCAGAGGAAGAACTATGGGAATAGAAACAGAAGAAAAGCAGCTGCTTGATCACATGGGTTGATAAGGATATGATTGGGGATGTAGACTCTAAATGTTCATCCTAGTAAAAATCTCAATAATATTTAAATGGGTCTTGATCAATGACATATGTAAAACCCAGAGGAATTGCATGTCGGCTATGGGAGGAGGGTTGGGAGGCGGCAGGGAAAGAACATTAATCTTGTAACCATTGAAAAATGTTCTAAATTAATTAAATAAATAAAAACTTCCCCCCCAAAAAAGAATCCTAGAGAATCAACTAAGAAGCTAGTGGAAATAATCAACAACTTTAGCAAAGTTACAGGATACAAAATAAATCCACATAAATCATCAGCATTTCTATATATTTGCAACACAACTCAGCAGCAAGAATTATAAAGAGAAATTCTATTTAAAATCACCCCAGACAATAGAAACTATTTAGGAATCTATCAAGACAAACACAGGAACTATATGAACACAATTACAAAACACTCTCCACACAATTAAAAATAGATATAAATTATTGGAAAAACATTAATTGCTCATGAGTAGGATGAGATAATATAATAAAAATGATAATCCTACCCAAATTAATTTACATACTTAGTGCCATACCTAACAAACTACCAAAAAAATTCTTACTGAATTAGAAAAAATTATAATAAAGTTCATTTGGAAGAAAAATAGATAAAGAATATTAAGGGAACTAATGAAAAAAAAATGTGAAGGATGGGACCTAGCAGTACAGGATCTTAAACTGTACTACAAAGTCATAAAAAAATGTTACCTCACTTTTGATTGATAAATCTTTTTTAATGCCTTTGTTTGATTGTCTCATTGTTTAATGGGTTTGTGCCATGTGATTTTCTTTTTTTTTCTTCTTTTGTTCTTTCTAATTTAAATTTGATTTTTTTTTAAACTTGAGTTTATGGAATCAGTATTGATATTTTATATTGAAGGATCAGTTTACAAGGCGTATCAGTTCTGACAACAATGCATACCAAAAAGCTTTAGACTATTGAAACCTGCCATTGGTTGTTAACTATTATGGGACTTTAATGGATATTTGTGTCTGATTTCAGAAGAAGTGACAGCTAATGAACCACTGATCAGTGTGAAGGTGTACAGGATCAAAGATGCCAACAACCCCAATGGGGGTGGTGAATATCAATGCCAAGGCAGAAGAACTGTCTCAGGGGACTCAAGGAAGCAGCTAGCTGCTCAGTAGGTCCCAAAACTGGTTTCCCTATTTTCTGCCTTCAAGATAGAAGACTAAAATGTATCTCTATTTGGCTTTATCTTCAGCTTGCTATCCCTATGATTGATGTAAAAATCAGGTCAGGGAATCATATTTCACATTTGACAAACTTTTGTCCTTTCTCCTTTCTTCTTTAATATGGCACCTTTCTGTAGTCATGGCTGATGGTGGGTAACTGCAATATTGCTGTACCTGTACTACATGCTTGTAGGATACAAACTACCTCAGTTGAATCTTGATTGTGAATCAAGGACTTATTATGGTTTTAATTTATGCTTACATTTATATACATATATAATGTTAATATTTTTAAATTTAATTTTCTCTCTACTATTGTTTTTGAGAGAATTAATTCATGTGTTATTTAATGCCTTTTAAAAAATCAATAACCTACCTATAGCTTAGCCATACATCCTGGGTCAGTTCTAATGTTAGTGTATATGCTCCTGAGCAGGAGATTTCACTTTAAAAATAATATCTCATTAGTTCCTCACACCAAGCCTGGGGGGTAGATGCTATTATCCTCATTCTACAGTTGAAGAAACTGAGGCAGAGAGATTAAATGCCTTGCCCAGGATTATACAGTAGTATCAGAGAAAAAATTTGAACTCAGATCTTCCTGACTTTAGACCCAATGCTCTGTGCACTATAGATAAGAAATCAAAAGATAGAGATAAAGATAGAGAAATTCTATGAAGGACTCCATGAGACCTTCCAAATTAAATCAATATATATGTTACACTCAGTGTCTTTAATATTGTGGTAGAAGCAACTTCTATTAATCTAGTTCAAACTCATGGCAATGAGCCCCACTGCACGACTAGAAATCCACAAGGCTTAGCCTAAAAATACGGGAAAATCCATATTATTTAGCTCTTGCCTAAAAAATCACTGAAATCATCCTGAAGATTTAATTGGTCCAAGGGAATAAGGCTTTAACCATTTCTATAATTTACCAGCAGCCTGAGGCAAAAAGCCTAGCCCATGATTAATCCCTAGGCTTGGCAATCTTCTGAATAGCATTCACATCACACACTCTTTATGGCAATTGAACCATTGTTAAATCTTTGTCAGCGCTCATTCCCATGCTGTTGTTGAGTAAACTACATTCTGTTCCATATTATATGGTCTACAAGAATCTTGTTTCATTCCCATTCCCAGCCTGAATGTGGGGCCAGACTGAGTCAGGCCTGACCCACAAGAAGGGGATGAGAAGAAAGCAAAAAATGATGTTAGAAAACATAGTTTAGGAGAAAGAAAAGAAAGACTGAAGATATGTGGACGACAGAAACCTTGTACCTATATATCATGAGCTCTTTCCATAGGAAAAGTCCAGAGATAACACCCACCTCCCAAGACACACTCAGAACTTAGATGCATACAACTATAGACTACTTTTTTTCAAAAAATAAAGGAAAATCTAAATAACCGAAATATTAATTACTCATGGTTGGTCATGTCGATATAATAAAAAAGATGATTCTATCTAAATTAATTTACAGTTTTGGTATTACGCCAACCAAGAGACAAAAGTTATTTTAAAGAAATGGACAAAATAATGCTAAGATTAAATTGGAGTAGCAAAAAATTGAGAATCTAAAATATCAAATTATACAATAATACAACAACCATCAAAACTATTTAGTATTGGCTTAAAAAATGGAAAAGTTGATCAGTTGGAAGAGATTAGATAAACAAGAGAGAGTAGTAATTGCTAGTAGCATAGTGTTCAATCTAGCTAGAGGAGGAGGAAATTAAGCACTGTTTAAGTCCCTACTATGTACCATGCTTAGCCCTTTTCAAATTTCTCATTTTATCCTCACAAAAACTCTATGAGATATACATTATTATGATCTCTATTTTACAATTTAAGAAACTAGGGCAAACAAAGGTTTAAGTGTCATGCCCAGGATCACACAGTGTCTGATGTCACATTTGAACTCAGATCTTCCTGATTCCAAGCCCAACACTCTATTATACTACTTGTCTGCCTGACATAAGGCACCAACTTCTGAGGTAAGATAAGGTTCCTTATTTAACAAAAACTGCTGAAAAAAAAACAAAAAGGAATCTGGAAAAAATTAAGTTAGTTCCAAATGGATATATAATCAACATATAAAAAAGTCATTTCATAAATAAATTAGAGAAAGTTTTATTTCATTGCTATAGGGGAGAATTCTTAACCAAACAAAGAATAAGGATAATCACAAAATACAAAAATAATGAATTTTTATAGAGAAAATTGAAAGGATTTTTGCACAAAATGAATGCAATTAAAATTAGAAAAGGAACAAGTAATAGTAACAAATTTTTGCAGCCAATTTCTTTGATAAAGGTCTGATTTCAAAATATATACAAGTATTTAAGAATAAAAGACATTCCCAAGAGATAGTCAAAGGACATAAATAAGCCATTTTCAAAAGCAGAAATTCAAGTAATCAACAACCATATTTTTAAAAATGTTCTGAGTCTCTAATAATAAAGAAAATTTTGCAAACTCTGATCAATGCAGTCATCACTCAATGACTGTCCGTGATTACAGACATTCTATTTCCAGATTGGTGATAAATTCACAGTACAGAATGAGACTTTTTAAACATGGTCAATGAGGGAACTTGTTTTGCTTGATTATGCATATTTATTTCACTGAGTTTATTTTTCTTTTCTTTTTTTCCAATGGGGTGGGTGATGGAAGGGAGAGACAAGATCTCTATTCATTTAAAAAAAAAAGGAAAACTTAAAAAAAAGAAATTAAAATAGCTCTGAATTCCAACTCAAACCCATCAACTTGGCAAAACAAAGAAGAAAATACCAATTACTGGAAGGACTGTAGGAGGACAGGCTTACTGCTATTGAAACTAAGAATTTTTCCAACCATTCTGAAAGCAACTGGGAACTATATTCAAAAAGTTATTAAATTGTGTCTCTCCTCTAAACCAATAATACCTCTACTCACCACATATCACAAAGAGGTCAAAGGAAAGGACTTTTATGTACAAAATTATTTATATAGGAGCACTTTAACAAGCTGGGTGTTCATAAAATGGGGAATGGGTAAAAAATATGGTATATAAATATAATGGAATATTATAGTGCATTAAAAATTTACAAATAAGCTGGATTTGGAGAAATATGGGTACCTTGCATTAACTAATGTAAAATGAAGTTAGCAGAACCAAGAGATCAATTTACATAAAGAATGGAATAATATAAAGGAAAACAACTTTGAAAGATGTTAGGACTCTATCAGTCCAGTGAGCAATCATAATTTTACAAGACTGATTATGAATTATGCTTCCCACCTTTTGGCAGAGAGATTAGAAATAGAGTATAAGGCATGCATTTATCCACATAGCCATGTCTTGATTTGTTTCACTCGACTATACTTATTGGGGACAAGGGAAGGCATAGATAAGGTAGAAGGAATTGATGGCTAGAGATAGTGAAAGAGAAGAATAGCAATGAAACATTTTTCTAAACCAAAAAAAAAAAGGAGAAAGAAGAAACACCAATTAGAAGGCATCTTTATAACTAGTGGATTAAATTTAATATACACTTTTTAAATACATATAAGAGAAAAGAAAAATACTCAGAATGGAGTAGACTTAGTGAAGGCCAAATAGTATCACATAAACACACACAAAAATTAAATATATTGTATTCCACAAAATAGGAAATGACTGGTTTCTGATATGGAAATCATTTCCAACTCAATTATCAAGGTATGGTAATTCCAAATTAGAAGCAAAAATTAATGAGAATATATAATACATATTTAAGGCAAGTGAAACTTATTTTTTTAAGTTACAGATACTGATAAATGTGAAATAGATAAAATAACAGACATCAACATAGACCATCCCCATTTTTTTTAAAACCTTACCTACTATCAATATTATTAATTGTTTCTAAGGCAGAAGAGTGGTATGGGCTAGGCAGTTGAGTTTATATGACTTGCCCTAGGTCACACAGCTAGGAAGTATCTGAGGTCAGATTTGAAACCCAGGACATCTCATCTCCAGGTCTGACTTTCTATCCACTGATATGCCTAGCTACCCACCTCCTTCTAAAAAAAATTTTTTTTAACCAGTGCAAATCTGTCACCCCATCAAGACCAAAAAAGCAAAAGTAGAAAGAAAAATTCTAATATTAAATACCATAGGCAACTAAATGGCACAGTGGATAGAACACTGAGTCTAGAGTCAGAAAGACTCATCTTCATGAGTTCAAATTCAGCCTCAGACACGTACTAGTTGTGTGACTCTGGACAAATCATTTAACCTTGTTGGCCTCAGTTTCTTTATCTGTCATAACAACTGGAGAAGGAAATAGCAAACCACTCCAGGATCTCTGCCAAGAAAATTTCCAGGGGGATCACAAAGAGTCAGGCATGACTGAAAAACCACAAATAAATACTATATAGTGATTGATACTTAGTAGTCACTTAATAAATATTTGATATTGGGAGCAATATTAATAATGTCAATATAGTATATAGACTCATTTATAAAAATCTCACAAAGAAGAAAGGTGGGAGATTATGAACAATATCCTCTCTTACAACAGAGAAAAAAACTGGTTCCCGGAAAGTTTGAGGAAGATCAAATTAAGATAGATCACCCCAAGAGCATTTGGAGATGAAATTAAGAGGAA
>NC_077229.1:496028198-496053198 GCF_027887165.1 Monodelphis domestica | reverse complement strand
TAAAATATAAATAATCAGGGCACCTAGGTTAGCACAGCGGATAGAGCACCACATCTGGTGTTGGGAGGACCTGGGTTCAAATATGGCCTCAGGCACTTCCCCAGCTGTGTGACCCTGGGCAAGGCAATTTTGCCTTTTCCTTGCTGCTCTTCTTGTGTCTTAGAATTGATTCTAAGACAGAAGGAAAAGGTTAAAAAAAAAACAAAGATAAATAACCACTGTGAGAGGCAGAGTGGTGGAGTGAATAGAGAACCGGTCTCAGAACCACGAAACCTAGATTCCAGGCCCACACACTGGCTCTACGACCATGGGCAACTCACTTAACTGCTCAGTGTTCAAGGTCAGAGATCTCAAATTTGCAGCCAGATTAAAATGGAATTAAGAAATGTTTGACAAAATAAATAATAATACAACACAGCATAGATAATGCTAATTGATGGTAGTCTGAGTCAATGTACTGTTTCTATTTGATTTTGACACCACCATTCAAAGCAACTCTTTAAGAGTAGGAGTTGCATGTGGCTAATGTGTATATATGTTCTGCATGATTTCACATGTATAACTGATATCATATTAATTGCCAACTCAATGGGTGGAGGAGGGAGAGAATTGGGAACTCAAATTTTTTTAAAATCAATATTAAACACTAATAAATTAATAGATGTTACAGAGAAAGTACCAACCTGCACTGGGAGAAAGGGTTTCCTTATTTGGATGGGGTGGGAGGGAATTCCTATATCAGGGAATTCACAGATCTCTCACAAATTCTCTCACTGGAAATTTAATAATCAGTTCTCACAATGCAATTTAAACAGGCTCTAGCACCCCCCTCCCCGGTCTGTGCCTAGGGAACAACTGCTTAAGGCTTAGCTATTGGTCCGTATCTACAATCTCCACAATGCCGAAAATGTTTAAAGATTAGTAATTAATTGAGAATATTAATCAAGTAAGTATGAAATAGGTATTTTCTTCCAACACAAAAGAAATGCTAAAAGGACAGAAAAGACTCCTAGAGCATATTATCAGAATGACTTCAATACAAGGTTCAGTAACAACTTATAACTGTTATATATACTTCTTTGAAAAGTTGATATTTAAACCTAATCAGAATAAAAAGTAATTTGGGGGACTATCAAATAAACATTCCACATTTCAGGTCTGCTCTATGTTGTTCAAACAACTTCAAATTCATGTCTTCTACCCATCCAGACTCAAGCTTGGACCCATTTTCCTTCCAGTGGAAATTTTTCAGAGATGAAAATAAAGAAACTTCCCTTGCTCCCAGCCACTTCCATCAAGCAGTCTCAGGACCCTTTGAACTCAAAAGGTTGCTTCCAACTCTGACCACATCCATTTCAGGAACTACATTATCCTACTCAGGAAAGGAAACATGAAATAGGAACAGATAACCTGAGACCCAGGTGAGGATAAACTCAACCAGGAGAGTCTCCCTCATACTGGCTGCCATATGGGAGAGATCACCATGTGGAGGCAGAAGAAAAGAGTTCTGCCTCTTCCCTCCTGAAAGGAAGTCTCACAATTACATGATGCTACCTGATGGCTTAAAAATCAATCAATCTGGAAGCTGCCTGTTCCTTTTTTAACCTGACATGATACTTGACTCTTGTGCCACTGGTCAACAGCAGGGAGGAGAACCAAGGGACTTTGCTGCGAGGTACCAAAACACCACATCCTTTCACCGCTTAGCCATCCATGGCTAGAAGTAGCCAGGAATTGTTAATTCCCAGCGCACTAAGCCTCCTTACACCAAATCACACACATAGGTGGCTGGCCAGAAGCAGAAAAGGCTTATCTTTGCAAGTGCCAAGAGGTGGACCTAGGCATAAAATTCCTCTCTCACTCAAAATCATTATGCTTGATCATTTATCGAAACTATGAATATAAAGGCATTGTCTCCTAGTGAATAGAGAACTGGCCTTGGAACCTGAAGACCTGTGTTCAAAAGTGATCCTAGGCAAATCACATATCTTCTCAATGTTTTGGGCAACTGCCTAAGATTTTAAGTGGCAGAGGAAATACAAACCTTTGCTGGGTGAGGGAGTTTCCTCATCTAGGAAGTCCTCTGTGTCACTGAAATAATAGTCCAGTCCTTGTCCCTATCAATAAATATTTCTCATTATTTATTCTTGAAGGATTTTTTATATTCTGAAGTTAATTTATAAATAACCACAAAAGTATAAATGAGTTTCTCAGTCTCTGAAATATTTTAAAATATGATTAAGTTTAAAACAAACATATCAATCATTCTTATTTGTTCATTTAAGAAAGGTTTTCTTTGTTTAAAAAGAACTATCTAAATTTACTATTGGTAATAAATTCTAATAATTCTGTTTCCCAACAAAGGATTTTTCTATATACAACCTCTATTCCTTAATGAACCAAACATCACCTAAAGGATATTTGAAAAGCACCCAGGATGCCCTCCTCAGTCTTTTGCCTTCTCTTCCCTTCTTCATTCTTAATTCAAAATAAGATAGAGATGAACAGCTTTGTGCTCAGGGGGAAATGTTCACCAGGACTTCGATTCAGAGACCTTCCTGTTAGCCACTAAAGCTCTAACTAAATTGCTATTGAAGAGCCCCAAGGCTCAGGCATTTCATACTCACTCTTAATAACTAAGAACCCAATATGGATCATTTTTCAGGAAAGAAGTACTAAATTTCAGTTAATAGGAATCTGCTTTCAGGCAAGGCCATATATTATCCTAAGCACCCTGAGAACATTCTCCTGGACAAAGGAAAATGGAAAACCAGAGAAGGAATAATAACAACTGATGCTTTTCTATCAGAGCATGTTAGAGTCCACTATAAAGGACTGACTGGCCTTGGAAAGAGGAAAGCAAAGTTCTCTGGACCTCATTTTCTCCATTTATAAAATGTGAGAGGGATTAAACTAGATGGTCTATAATGTCCCTTCCAGATCTAAATCTATAGTCTCATGATCATATAATTCTAACCCTTCAAGCAGTTCTCAGAGTTGTAGACAAAGTGCTCATCAGCATCAATAAAGGGACTTTCCATACCAAGAACTCCATATATATATATACATGTATAAATGTGTATATATTTATGAATATATATACAGAGTCTAGCACATTGTAGGCTTGAATTGATGCTAATTGAGTTATATTGGTTGGAATATACATATGTAAATAGGGAAGGAAGGAAGGAAGGAAGGAAGGAAGGAAGGAAGGAAGGAAGGAAGGAAGGAAGGAAGGAAGGAAGGAAGGAAGGAAGGAAGGAAGGAAGGAAGGAAGGAAGGAAGGAAGGAAAGAAGGAAGGAAGGAAGGAAGGAAGGAAGGAAGGAAGGAAGGAAGGAAGGAAGGAAGGAAGGAAGGAAGGAAGGAAGGAAGGAAGGAAGGGAAGGAAGGAAGGAAGGAAGGAAGGAAGGAAGGAAGGAAGGAAGGAAGGAAGGAAGGAAGGAAGGAAGGAAGGAAGGAAGGAAGGAAGGAAGGAAGGAAGGGAAGGAAGGAAGGAAGGAAGGAAGGAAGGAAGGAAGGAAGGAAGGAAGGAAGGAAGGAAGGAAGGAAGGAAGGAAGGAAGGAAGGAAGGAAGGAAGGAAGGAAGGAAGGAAGGAAGGGAAGGAAGGAAGGAAGGAAGGAAGGAAGGAAGGAAGGAAGGAAGGAAGGAAGGAAGGAAGGAAGGAAGGAAGGAAGGAAGGAAGGAAGGAAGGAAGGAAGGAAGGAAGGAAGGGAAGGAGGAAGGAAGGAAGGAAGGAAGGAAGAGAGAGGGGGAGAGAGAAGGAGGGAGAGAATTTAATTCAAGTATACTGGTAAATCTGAGTGAGTAAAACCAGGAAAGAGTCTTTTTCATTGTAAGCACTTTTTAGATGAAGGTTACACTTCAGGCACATAGAATGGTGATGGATAGTAAGGAGAGGGACAGAGAATCTATAAAGTAAGGCAATTCAATTTGTGCATTAGCTCATTCTGCTTCTCCATAGTTACATTACATTCTCAAAAAGAGATAATCCCATATGTAGGCATGTCAGCTCCTCATAGAAATCGCATCTCACTATCAGCACCTTTTATATCTCACACTCCAAAGGCCCAGGAAATAACATTATCTACTCTTCTTCTCTTTACATAGCCCCAAATTAGCAAATGCACCCAGTCTCTAATTATGTTAGAGGAAATGAACTGCGTTCAAACCCAGTCTCTAAACTCATCTCCTTTTCTTTCAAAAAGAGAGAGCCCTCTACTGGTGACATAAATCTTTGCTAAGAAAGCAAGGCAATACTGTACTGAAAACATCAGTCCAATGGCTTAGTCTTTTCCCCTCTTCTATCATCACCTAGGTGAGCTAATGCCAACAGTGTGCACTGGCCAGGCACCAAGATGAGGCAGCCAGAGTTGAGGAGAATTAGGGGAATTGCTATGGCAACTCAATGTCAATCAGAGGGTAGAAGCAAAATCTTCTAATAGCCCCTGCCAGATAAAATGAGATGGGGGCTTACTAAAGAAACTGGGGGGAAGCAGGAAGGGGGAATGAGGACATAAGAGACCCTCTCCCCCCACCCTGTATGAATAAGAATAAAATTGTTTCTAGGAGTAGACCTTTCTAAACCCTGTGAGTGGAATCCTCTAGCAGTATTCCCATCGCCCAGTCTCTGTGTGGCTATTAGATGTTTTGCAAAGTGACGATGCCATACGTTGTACATTTCAAGTTTGCATTACTGAAATATTTTATAGTATATTGGAAATCCTATGTCTAGCAATAGACTATCCGATTTCAAGCTGATATTTGGAAAGTCTTTTCCTTGTCCACAGATACACCTTCTATACACACACACACACACACACACACACACACACACACACACACACACACACACACTGCTAGACCCCTTTAACTCTATTCTATCCTCTACTCCCTGCCTGGCCCAGCACCAGAATACTGGTCTCTGTAGACTCTGGCAGACAGTTCAGGAATCTTCCTTTGCTCTGTCTGAACACCCTCCCATCCCTTCAATTGCCTCTGCCCAAGCTCTCTCTCTAATCCAAGTCTAGGGGCCCTTACTGGCCTAATTTGTACTCTTTCAGGAAGGAGAAGCACCTGAACATGGTGCCTATTTAGAAATGATAATTAGTTAAAATGGAAAGTTACAAAACGATAGGTCTTCCATGTCCCACTCATCCCAAGATGCTTTCTAGGATGCTTGCCCCCAGGGACAAAACTATTGGTTACAGCTCCATCTATCTTCACGCCCTCCTTCATCTGGGAACGCTGGCACAGAATTTATTCCATAAGCCATGATCCTTAAAAGCAAGCTTACTCATTCATTCTTTTCCCCCCTCACATAATGAAGCTATTCTTTGCTCAGGATTTCAAAAGGAAGAATATTTTTTCATTCTAGAGCTAAACAGAATAGCTTTATCTTCCTGGGGGATTTTTCCCTCCCTTTTTGCAGCCTGTATAAAGAATACATGACTCCACATAGCATGACTTGCAAAAAAAAAAAAAACAAGCAAAGATAAAGCCTTTAAGTCAGCCAAAAGAAAGATATTTTCTCAGGACAAGAATTAAGAAATTCTCTCACCAGCACTGAGGGCAATGGGTCACATGACACTGAGATTTTTCTTCTGCCAGCAACCCATTTAGTGTCCCTAAGGCAATGACCTGCAAACATTCTGGATGCTAAACCACTGGAGAGAAGGAAGATATAATGCTTTCTTGAACAAAAATCATATTTGGGATTTCTCCCGTGGTAAGAGATAATTGCACTCCCATGTTCCATGCTTCCCAAAAAATATCAAGCTATCTCTAATAGCAACATATTTCAAGTCAAAGTGAGCAAACACACTTAACATCTATGGAGAATTCAGTTTCCTTACCCGATTTGGGGAAAGGGATACAAAATCAAACATTGATAGAATGTTCAAGCTGGAAGGTACTGGCATCGTCCACAGAGGACTAATTAATTGTAGACACCTTGAGAATAAAATGTTTCATTTTTGTCTTTGTATCCCCAGGACCTCGTACATAGTAGACACTTAATAAATGCTTGTCAATTGGCTAATCGCTTATCTTGTCCAAATACTTCATTTTAAATATGAGGACATCGATGTTTAAGACTCTAAGACAGATGGTAAGGGTTTTTTTTTTAATGATTGAGGCAGAGTTCCAAGCCTAGAACTATTTATTAAAAAGGATTGACTCCCTTCACTGAATAGGATCCTCAGGTTTTCCTCATGATCTGAGACCCCTCCTTGCTCCACAGTATGGCTTTTATAGTGCTTGACAACCAGATGATACAGAAGAGGCAAAACAAAACACGAAATCTCATTGATTCACTAATCTATACTCTGATTTTTCAGGAGAGTCTACCAGGAGGGCTGGAAGGTAGAGGGAACATGGGTGATCCCTGGAGAGGCAAAGCAAGAGCCATGCCCTCCAACTAAGGGCCAGCAGGTAGGATGCCCCCCATGTTAGGCAACCATGGGGAATAACAAGAGCAAGGGGGCATGTAAAATAACTGGGGGGGAGGGGTTCCACAGTATCAGAACATCTCTCTCATGCTGAACCTGGATGGTCAGATTCAGGTTGGAGATCAGCTCCA
Source organism: Monodelphis domestica (assembly GCF_027887165.1). NCBI lineage: Eukaryota > Metazoa > Chordata > Mammalia > Didelphimorphia > Didelphidae > Monodelphis > Monodelphis domestica. The sequence continues at coordinate 496,046,619 of NC_077229.1, read as the reverse complement.
GCCTTCTGCTCAAGGTGGAGGTTCCCTAGTCAACATGATTAAGCAAATATATTTTTAATTAAGGTCTAATATAAGAAAGAATCAGAAGCTATTTAACCTTATCCTTAACCCTTAATCTTAGCCATAAGTATAATATATATTAATACTTGTTGATTAAACCAATTAAATATAACAGACTAAATCTATATTAGTGGGAAAGCATAACAAATATTATCACTTCCCCTAAGGAATCACACTAAACTGAATGATATTGATTGTAAATAAACTAGGGGATAGATCAATAAGTCAATAATTTCTCACAACTTTTATTATGTTCCAGGCATTAGGCTATGAACTATAAATACAAAGGAAAAGAGAAAACAGTTCCTTCTCTAAAGGACCTTCTATTCTAAGAAGCTGGGAAAAGGAGAAAGTTTAGGGGAAAATATAAGTTTCCTTTTGTATATGTTGAGTCTGAGTTGCTGATGTCCCATCCTATCTAAAATGTCTTATAGTGGGGCAGCTAGGAGGTTCAGTGGGTTGAGTGTCAGGCCTGGAGAAGGGAAAACCTGGGTTCAAATGTGGCCTCAGACACTACCTAACTGTGTGACCCTGGGCAAGTCATTTAACCTCCATTTCCTAGCTCATACTCCTCTTTTGCCTTAGAGTCAATACATAATATTAGTTCCAAGACACAAGGTAAGGGTTAAAAAAAATAAAATAAAATGTCTCAGTTACTAATGGGTGATTGGAGCTCAGGAGAGAAACTAATGCTGAATATTTGGTATCCCTTCCACATCACTGGGGTTAAGGGTATATGGTTCCCCCACAATCTGGAAATCCCCATAAAACGTTTTTGTTTTTATGTTCTTTTTGAAATTTTGTATATCTATGGTTCTCAAAAATAAAATATGTTGATATTACTTAATACCATACATATAATTTACACATTTCTGAATTTCTAAACTTACTGTGTGTCATCTGCTGGTCTTTGAGTGTCATCTGTGGCTTCCACAAAACTCCCCAAAAATTCCCATTTAGTTTCTTATGCGGACCTGTGATATTTCAAAACTATAATGGGGAAAGTCACAGTGTGGAAGGGATACCTGTCTTTATCTGGGAATTATCTGCATAGAAATCAAAGACAAGTAAATTCATAGGATCATGAGATCACCAAGAGAAAGAATTTAGAGAAAAAAAGTCTTTTAAAGATGAAACATTTGTCAGGTGGGACAGAGTAGGGATTACTTTCATATATGACTTAGATTAGACCAAAGATGTCAAACCCACTGCTGGTAGCCTATAACATTCCCAAGTACAGCCCTAACCAGATTAAAATGTAGCCTGGAAATATGTAACAAAAATATTAAAATATGGTAGAACATAAATAATATTAATTTGTCATTTTCTAAATCAATATTCTCATGGAAGGAATCCTTAAGTATGAAATAGTGGGCTTCGTTTCTATTTTTGTTTGAGACCTAGATGACTGCTCAAATTCTGTGATTCCAAAATATTCAAAGAAACATAGGAAGACTTGGATGAAGTGATTCAAAGTAAAAGAGGGAATACAGAGAAACAATCAATTATTAAGCACCTATTACGTACCTGTGCTAAACACTTCACAAATATTATCTCATTTAATCCTCACAACAAATCTGGGAGGGAGGTACTATTATTATTGTACCCATTTTACAGGTGAGGAATCTACTAAGGCAAAGAAATGTTAAATGAGTTCCCCAGGGTCACACAGCTAGGAAATGTCTGAGGCCAGATTTGAAATCAGATAGTCTTGACATCAGTTCTAGAGCTCTCTCTAGCCATTGCACCACCTGGCTGCTTATGAAGATTGGAGAGAACAAAGTCAAAAGAATAATACAGCTATATAAATAAATCTTCATAAAAAGGCCACAAAACTTTGATGAAATAAGATAATCAATTTTAGTACTATACTGTTGAAAATAAAGGACACTCCTTTCTATTAAGAATTAATAAATGGAGGGGACAACCAGTTAGCACAGTGGATAGAGCATCATGCCTGTAATTAGAAAGACCTAGGATCAAATCTGGTCTTCCTGGCTATGTGATTGTGGGCTAATCACTTAACCCTATTGCCTGGCCCTCACCCTTCTATACTAAGACAGAAGGTAAGGGTCTTAAAAATAATAATTAAGTAATTAAGTAATGGATATTCAGGGAATATTCTTTGAAGAAGGATAAATGTGGGTATTGGGGGGGGGAAGCATCTGTTGTGTCAAAACAAAAAATATCAATAATTTCTATCCTTTACACTAACACAAAAAAATAAATTAGTGTAATAAGCAATAATCAGGGGAGTCCCTCTCCCCATGTTGTCCTACAACTGAGGTATCTCCTATGGAGCTATGTGCCCTGCTCCCTTCCAGTTACCTGTGTGCTCTGGCTGGAGTACTTTCCATGGTGCTGACTGAGTATGTTCCTGGCTCCCAGAGGCTCCATGCCTGGATCAGGTCTGAAGATGCTCATGCTCTGGTTTTTTTATTGAAGGGTACACAAATCCAAAATCTGATTGGTCCCTTGATCCCCAGGTACTGAATTATAAACATGTTGACCAAAATGAGATTATATAGTGGACACATTTTTATGTAACATGTACAGCTACAGTCCCAAAGCTCACTGCTATAGGACTTTCTCCTAATTGGTGGAAATCAATGCCTATGCCTATAGGAAGGGTCAGGGAAGAGCTGGGGAGGGTAGGAGAGACTTTTAGTTTTCTTTGAGTCTTCCTTGAGCTTTCTTCAAGCCATTTAGGGTTCTGAGTTACTTCAGGTACTTCTGGTTTCCAACTTCAAGAAAGAAGATAGACAAGAACAACCCCACTTCAGGTTAAAGACTCTGGGAAGACATAAGAGAAACTGCCAGTCTCCATCATGTTCCTAACCCCAACGTGCTGCACTAGAGATTTCAAAGAACTTCCCCTTGAGTGAGATCTAAGATTCCCCATTGAGCTAAGGAACCCCACTCCCAGGGAGAAAACTCCTTTACTGCATATTGTCTAGTAGAGAGTCTCCTCCTATACTTTCTCTGATTTCTGTTTTGCTGCCAATTTGAATAAAAAAGATTTGTTAGCTAAATGTCATATGTGTTCATTATAGAATTAGTATTTGATGGAAAAGAGGTCAAGCCTTAGAAATAAAGCCCAGGATCTGCTTCACCTCCTAATGAAACAGTAATCAGAAGTTAGATTGAACCTGAAAATCACATCCCCTACTCTAATTATATTTAAGAGAGCAGAAAGATATAATTTGAGCCTACTATCTCCTCTCTCTCTGAGGAAAAAAACAAGCATGGTGCCCTCTGAACCCAATCTCCTGCAGTCCTCTCCTGGTGAAAATAAAAGTCTCTCTTAGAGAAGGAAGAAACTGGAAAGAAAATGTCTATTTTGCCTCCCTTCAAGTTCCACAACAACACCCCCATGCCACATGTGGACAGCCCTCATAAAATATGGGCCATGCTATTCCTGTAGATGCTGATTTCTGCTTTCCATAGTCCTGATCACCCATACTTCTTTCCTTGCCCACTAAAATTGACTATGTGGCCAGACTCTAATGTCCTGTCTCTCCCTCCAGTCAGCAGCAGAGGGAACATAATTTAACTTCTTCTTTATTATTCAGGGTCATTACTATAAACATTGACATTAATGCATAAGGATGCCTTTGGGGCTATTAAGGTATGTAGAGTTATGTACCTTTATCAGAAATGACCCACAATTGCTATTCTAGCCCAAAAAAAAAAATCTTCTTTTCTGTGGGTTTTTAATCTCCTTCCTTTCTTTTGGGGGTCACTGCTAACTATTGTCAGAGATGGCATGTCATAGCCTATTTACCATCAACCCCCACTTTCTAATTTGCTGCTTTTGAATATGTCTTAGAATTTGAAACAAGATAGTTAAAACAAATTATAGTTTTTAAATCATCTTTAAAAATATAATCCTGGAGCAGCTAGATGGCACGGTCGACAGAGCCAGGCCTATAGACTGGAGACCCTAGTTCTAATCTAGCCTCAGATACTTTCTGGAAGTATGATCTCAAACAAGTCCCTTCAACTTGTTTGCCTCTATTTCTCATCTGTAAAATGAGCTGGAGAAGGAAATTATGAAACCTTCTAGCTGGGTGACCCTAGGCAAGTCATCTAACTCCAACTGCCTAGCTCTTGTCTGCCTTGGATCCAATACACAGTATTGATTTGAAGATGGACGGTAAGGAGTTTTGTTTTTTAATTATAGCTTTCTATTACATGGCCTTTCTTGGGCGTCTAACTATATGCTTGTGTTATTATAGTAGAATTGGGGGAAAAAAACAATAATCACAATGAGTGGAAGTCCTACCTACATATATATATAAAAATACGGTGAGTACCAAGCAGGTTACAGAAACCAACATTCCCCATAACTGAGACCCTAACTAGACTACATCTTTCCCTCTTCTCTCTCTACTCTCTTCATTTTCTTTTCTTTTTCCCTCATTATTGGTAATGAGAGTTTGAGAGAGGTCAGGGTGAGTTACCAAGTCCCATGACCTCAGATGTACCTCTCAGGTACAACAAGGAAAATAACTACCCTTGGAATCTGGAAGATTCATCTTCCTGAGTTCAAATCCACCCTCAGACACATACTAGGTGTGTGACCTGAGACAAGTCCCTTCAAGCCTCTATTTCTCATCTGTAAAATGAGTTCGAGAAGGAAATGGCAAACTACTCTAGTATATCCTCCAAGGAAATGCCAAAAATGGGCTTACAAGGATTTGGGCATGACTGAAACAACTGAACCTCAACCTGAAGGCATATTCCAAGATGTAGCAGCAACTTCTGACCTTGTGCATAGATGTAGCAGCATCCAGCCCTTTGTCCCCAGACAAATGAACTTGTTACAGCACAACTCAGTACACATGAATGCCTCAGAACACAGCACACAACAGAAACACAGATACTGATAGGATGATGGACCAGTGCACCAGAAAACCCAGACTCGCATCACTTGCCATGAAGAATCCTCACCTGGCTCTTGTCTTCTATCATGGATAGCACAATGAATGGAGCATGATGAGCTTGCCTGAAACAGATATTAAGCCCAGAAACGCTGGCTTCTTGGGTTTTATAATGCTGTTTATAGCTAGATTCAGAGTAGGTGAGAAAACCGTGTCCTGATTAGGTTGCTGCCCTTCTACTCCAGCAGATCAACTGTTCCAAACTCCCTTATACCCTTGTATAAAAAATAAAAAAACTAAACTAGATATCCATGTGTCACATACTTAAAGACAATGGAAAATAATGGCTAGGATATCTTTTTAAAGGCCTTTCCTTTGGCTTTGGTGCTTTGTTTTGTCTTAACTTGTCATCAAAACCGATAAAACCTTAGTATACTGAGAGAAAACCAAAAAGAAAATGCTACCCACCAATGAAAGCTAACAATAGTGGTTTAAAATATCTGAAATACCAACCACGTTCCTAGTAAGTGCATCTAAAGAGGTACCTTTCAATAAAGACTCTATTGAAAAAATTGACAACTGAATGAATGTTACCAGAAATATTTCATGTATTCTCCCAGGCTAAAATAAAGATGCTTGAGGTGTTATGTAATGTTTCAGCTGAATACCTCATCAGTAGCTCCACACATGTTAGGTACTCCATGAATGTTTCTTTCTTTTTTCTAAAACCTTTACCTTCCATCTTAGAATCAATACTAACGGGGCAGCTGGGTAGCTCAGTGGATTAAGAGCCAGTCCTAGAGACGGGAGGTCCTAGGTTCAAATCTGGCCTCAGCCACTTCCTAGCTGTGTGACCCTGGGCAAGTCACTTGACCCCCATTGCCTAGCCCTTACCACTCTTCTGCCTTGGAGCCAATACAGAGTATTGATTCCAAGATGGAAGGTAAGGGTTTATATAAAAAAAAAAGACAAAAAAGACAAAAGTTAAAAAAAAAAGAATCAATACTAAGTATCAGTTCCATGGCAAAAGAGTGCTAAGGGCTAGGCAATGGGGGTCAAGTGACTTGCCAGGGTCACACAACTAGAAAGTGCCTAATCCAGATTTGAATCTAGGACCTCCTGTTTCCAGGATAGGCAATGGGGTTAAATGACCTGATCAAGGTCACACAGCTAGGATGTGTCTGAGGCTAGATTTGAATTCAGGACCTCCTATCTCCAGACCTGACTCTGTCCACTGAGCCACCTAGTTGCCCCTAAATTAGAACATTTTAAAAGAAATAACTTTTATGAAAAGCATCCCTGATCCCAACAAAATGGATGCATATTAAAAAGAACTTAATCCTAATGTACTGAAAAAGTCAGTTCTCTTATTTCAAATATCCCCTCCCTTTCCCCCGCACAACTGGTGCCCGCTGTTCATGGGCTTTCCAAGTCTTTTGAAACATGGAAAGATTTTCTGATCCCACCTGGGTCTTTTCACACACACCCATTCACAAATCACAAGCCCTATCGGTAGCATCACCTCCAAAAACAAAGCTCAAGAACATCTGTTTGGCTGAAAGAAGCTATTTTCTTTGTACTAAGATTGATATTGTTTGGCTAAGCAGAAGAGAATGGGTCCATGAAATAACTCAAGCCTGTATTGGGTAATTCAAACCATCCACAAAGCTCATAAATAAATAGTCATATCGATATACAGCTGGCAAGTCATCAAAAAATGAAGGCTTAACTGATCTGATTATACCATTTGGCTGCAACTATCACCATTTAAACTAAAAGAAACACATTAATTAGTTAATTACTTACTATCTTTTAAAGCCGGAATAGGCAATTTGCTACAAATTATTATCGATTCAACCCTCACCAACTCTTCAGTATCCAAAACAAAGTATGCATGTTCAAGCATTTTTATTCCTTTTTTCTGCCATGCCTAATGGTTAACGTTTGTCATTCTAGCTGTGGGTGAAAAAATGAAGTATGTTTCTATTGACCCTCTTCTTCCTCATTACATCAGAGGTATAAATCATTTAGGACCTTAGTATCTTAGGACCTTTACAGATGTATCTTTAGCTCCCTCTTTCTTCTTCCATATCTGGTCAATCAGCGGGCAGCTGGGTAGCTCAGTGGATTGAGAGTCAGAGTCAGACCTAGAGACAGGAGGTCCTGGGTTCAAATCTGGCCTCAGACACTTCCCAACTGTGTGACCCTGGGCAAGTTACTTAACCCCCATTGTCTAGCCCTTACCACTCTACTGTCTTGGAGCCAATACACAGTATTGATTCCAATACGGAAGGTAAGAGTTTAAAAAAAAAAACTAAGCATAATTGGTCAACCATTAGCCTGTTGTCCAGACATTTAATTGTGTCTGATGCTTCATGACCCCATATAGAGTTTTCTCAGCAAAGATGCCGAAATGTTTTGCCATTTCTTTCTCCAGCTCATTTTACAGATGAGAAAACTGAGGCAAACAAGATTAAGCCACTTGCCATGGGTCACCTAGCTGCCTCAACCATTCACAATTTTTTTAAATCCTTATCTTGTATCTTATCATTAGTACTATGTATTGGTTCCAAGGCAGAAGAGTGGTAAGGGCTAGGCAATGGGGGTTAAGTGACTTTCCCAGGGTCACACAGCTAGGAAGTATCTGAGGTCAGATTTGAACCTAGGCATGGCTCTCAATCCACTGAGCTATCCAGCTGCCCTCTTTCCAGTTAATTCTTAATATCTTGGGTGCATCTCTTCTTCTCCAATCCCACTGCCTTCACCTTTGTGCAGACCCTCATCACCTCACACTTGGATTCTTGCAACATTCTCACTGACTTTCTAACTTACAGCATCCTTGAACATCCCATTCTTTTCAACATGAAAATTCCTTTGGAAAGAGAGAATCAGAAGCAAAATGGAAGCACGTAATTCTCCTTTCTCTCATTCATTCATTAGCATTGTACATCCCAAGAGGCAGGCTTAGCCTATCCATGCTCCTACTTGTCCCAACATCCAACATCCTACAAAATAATAATAATAAGTTATTTTTGTTGCTCAACATTTTAATAAGACAACTAATTGACTCTAGACTTTTGCCTTCTTAGTCCTTATAGGTCAGCCTCTATTCATTTGCAGAACAGCCGGGTGGTACAATGTATAATTGTGGGTCTCTAGTTAGGAAGACCTGGGTTCAATTCCTGCATCAGAAATTTGTTAACTATATAACTGAGCAAATTCTTTAACATCTTAGCCTTAGTTTCTTCAGTTGTAAAATTATAACTTTAATTTATAAATTATAAAATAATTACACTTCCTCTTGCATGGTTGTTGTAAAGGTCATATCTTTAAATGTTATTGGAAGGTAAGCTATTACTTTTCATTGTGCTTTTTTTTTTAACCATTGCCTTCTGGCTTGGAATCAATACTAGGTGCCAGGTCCAAGGCAGAGCAGTAGGGGCTAAGCAATGAAGGTTAAGTGACTTATCCAAGGTCACACAGCTAGGAAGTGTCTGAGATCAGATTTGAACCTAGGACCTCCTGTCTCTAGGTCTGAATCTCTATCCACTGAGTCACTTAGTTGCCCCTTTACATAAAACTTTTAAAAATAAAAATTCATCAAAGAGCTCCCTAAGGCAGTTTTGCTAGTCTCTTTAAACGCCTCCCTTTGAGGCAGCTATCTTGTATGGACTCTAAGACAGAAAATAAGGGTTTAAATAAATAAATACCTCCCTTTCTCCTTCTTTGGGACTATTTGTAAGTTGCATCATTAGAATTTCATTGAAGAAAGCTTGCTATCCATTCAAATTAACGTTTCTTGTGGAATTCTCCACTCAGGCAGTCTTTGGCAACCCTCCACACTTTGGAAAGCTCCTCTACTAATGTCTAGGGTCCATGTCAGACAATGCCAGCTATTTCCCTAGTTGGCTAATCACAACCTCTGAGTATTCTAATGAGAAAAAGTGATTGGCAAGCACGGCGGAAGTCCTTCTTTCTGCCTTGCAGGTTAAAGTCCCCTCATCTAGTACTACTGCTTCTTGAACTGAAAAATATATAACCTTTAGTATTCATGATAGCATACCTTGTCCCTACCTGGTCTAGCATAACTCATTAAAGCCTCAAAGTCTTAAAGGCAAGCTTTATCTCTTTCTAACTCCTTACAGTCCTCAAATGTATCAATACTTCACATCTACCTATAACAACCCAATCTTCCACCTTCCATATCTTATGTTAATAGCAATTATTAATTTATTATTTATATTGTATTATATTATTATATCTTTGTACTTATGTTGTTATATTTTAATCAATATTATATCTTTGTTATATTAATTGCATGTCATTAATATTATTAATTATTAATTTTATTATTACATTAATATTCTATCTTATGTCTACCCATTTAAATCTTGTTTCTCCGAAGAGCATTCAAAACTCTTTTTTAACCCTTCTGCTTCGAAATCAATATTGGAATCAACTGGAATCAAACCAAGCCCTGGTAAGAGCTAGGCAGTAGGGGTTAAGTGACTTGCCCAGGGTCAGACATTTAGGAAGTGTCTGAGGATAGATTTGAACCCAGGACCTCCCATCTCTAGACCTGGCTCTCAATTCACTGAACCACCTAGCTGCCCCCTTGCATGTAGTGTTCCTAACCTGCTGTTCTCAAAGTGTAGTCTCAGGAGTCCCTCAGATCCATTCAGAAGGTCTTCAAAACCAAAACTGTTTTCATAACAATACTAAAATGTTTCCATTTCTAATATAATAAATAACAATAGTTGCAACTCACGTAAATGAAACTTTTGGAGGTCCTCAAGAATTTTTAAGATAGCAAAGGGAGGGGCAGCTGAGTGGCTCAGTGGATTGAGAGTCAGGCCCAGAGATGGGAGGTCCTAGGTTCAAATCTGGCCTCAGACACTTCCCAGCTGTGTGACCCTGGGCAAGTCACTTGACCCCCATTGCCTAACCCTTACCACTCTTCTGCCTTGGAGCCAATACAGAGTATTGACTCCAAGACGGAAGGTAAGGGTTTTAAAAAAAAAAAGATAGCAAAGGGATCCTAAGACCAAAAAGGATGAAGAGCACAATCAGTGCTCTTGACTAGGTGACAACAGGAGTAAAAGTTCACATAGTGTATCACTGTCCAGTGGTCATCAGGGGATAAGAAACAATGAGAAGAGAGTAAACAACTAGTAAATGGTATGCCATGAGGCATGGTCAGGTTTTTACTCATTTTCCTTTATCTCTGGCTAAGGAACAGGAATACTTGTTAAGACTTCTGTTGAATACTCTTTGGAAAATCGCAGAAAACCATTTGGTTATGGATTCTAGAATCTCACAATGCTAGAATTACACAAAACCATATTTCAGGTTACCAAAGAGTTTACCATCCCCATTTCTAGGCAAATCAAATAATAGAAAGTAAGGAAAGTTCGGATGCGTGCCCAGGATTATTTCATTAAGTGAAATATTACAGAAAGGTCAGCCAAGTACCTTTTGGGGTAGTTCTTAATTTTTTGTAAAACTTCTTATAGATCATTGTCCAAGTGACATGGATTGTACTCCCTGAGCCAGCTTAAAGTTTTCTTTTCTTTTTTTTTAATCCTTACCCTCTGTCTTGGAATCAATACTAAATATTAGTTCCAAGGCAGAAGAAGGATAAGGGCTAGGCAATTGAGGTTAAGTGACTCACCCAGAGTTTCACAGCGAGAAAATAACTGAGGCCAAATTGGAACCTAGGACCTACGCCTAGCTTTCAATTCAGTGAGCCACCTGGCTGTGCCTTAAATTGCATTTAGTGCTACTATCCTCTACAATGTTGACACTCTACGCAGAACCATTTGATGAAAGAAGAAAAAATAACAAGTGTTTTCAAGATCGCAAATGAGATCTCACAGCTAGACATATACCTCAAGGAAGTAAAAACCAGAAAGGTTCTCTCTCTCTCTCTCTCTCTCTCTCTCTCTCTCTCTCTCTCTCTCTCTCTCTCTCTCTCTCTCTCTCTCTCTCTCTCTCTCCTCTCTCTCTCTCTCTCTCTTCTCTCTCTCTCTCTCTCTCTCTCTTCTCTCTCTCTCTCTCTCTTCTCTCTCTCTCTTCTCTCTCTCTCTCTCTCTCTCTTCTCTCTCTCTCTCTCTCTCTCTTCTCTCTCTCTCTCTCTCTCTCTCTCTCTCTCTTCTCTCTCTCTCTCTTCTCTCTCTCTCTTCTCTCTCTCTCTCTCTCTCTCTCTCTCTCTCTCTCTCTCTCTCTCTCTCTCTCTCTCTCTCTCTCTCTCTCCCTCCTCTCTCTCTCTCTCTCTCTCTTCTCTGTGTGTGTGTGTGTCTGTCTCTCTCTGTCTCTCTCTCTTGCTCTCGCTCTCCCCCCCCTTCCCTGCCTCTCTGTTTCTCTTTCTGTCTCTCTCTCTGTCTCCATCTCTCTCTGTCACTGTCTGTCTGTTTCTCTCTCTTTTGCCCTGTATCTGTCTCTGTCTCTCTCAATATGTGTGTATGTAAACATATATAAATCTCAGAACTTTTTATGATAGAAAAGAACTGGAAATAAAGTAAAGTATATACCAATTGGTTGGAATATGACCAAAAAACAAAAAATGTTACCCATGAATATAAAGGAAAATTACTGCACCATTAAAAAATCAATATCAAGAATTCAGAGAAATATGGGAAGGGTTATGAATTGATATAGAAGGAAGCAGAACCAGTAAAGTAAATATTCCCAATGATGATGACAATGATTTAAAAAGAAAGAACAATACAATGAAATTCAATGTTATATAATTATGATGACCAAGAAGCTTGGGCTAGACAAACAATTTTTAAAATCCCTTCCTCCCTCCCTCTTTGCAGAAGTAGGGCAATAGAAGGGCAATGTGACATAGATATTCAACTTAGTTCATGTATTCATTGATTTTGCTTGACTACTTTTTTCTTTTTCTCTTTTAACTTTGAGCATCAAGTATAGCTAACTATGTGAGGAGGGATATATTTGGAAATGAAAGTAATAGAAAAACAAAAAGCATCAATAAATTTTTTTAAAAGCCTTTACCTTCCACTTTAGAAGCAATACTGTGGATTGATTCTAAGGCAGAAGAGCAGTAATGGCTAGGCAATGAGACTGAAGTGGCTTGGCCAGGGTCACACAGCTAGGTCAGATTTGAACCCAGTACCTCCCATCTCTAGGCCTGGCTCTCAATCCACTGAGATACCCAGCTTCCTCTCAATAATTTTTTTATAGAAAACTGATATTGAATTATCCAAACCAGGTAAACAGAAGATTTTTTTCTCTTTACTTAAGAAAAGTAGTTGGGGCAATGAGGTGACTCAGTGGATAGAGAAACAAGCCTGGAGCAGGGAGGTCCTAGGTTCAGATCTGGCCTCAGACACTTCCTAGCTGTGGGACCCTGGGTAAGTCACTTAACCCCCATTGCCTAGCCCTTACCACTCTTTTGTCCTGAAACCAATACATAGTTCTGATTCTAAGACAGAAGGTAAGGATTTTTTAAAAGAAAAAAAGAAAAGTAATATCATTTAAGTTCCCTTCCAAAAGAGGTTCTTAGAACATTAACCACTTTATCAAACCCACAAAATTAATCCATTATCATTTCTTCCTTTTCAAACTGAACTTTAAAATTGCACTTTTCTTGTGAATTTGTTCAGGTCTTACATTCTAACCAGTTCTAAAAAGTAGAAAGAGGAATGTAATAGCTGTAATTAACTGTGTTTATATACCAGACAGATCCTCATTTCTATATAAATATCCTGCATGAAAACCCTTGAAGGAAGGCCAATTATATTTTAAAAAAGGTTTATCTCTATGACATTTGTCTAAGAGGAAAAAAAATTCCAGGAGTTGCTATTTGAAAACTTCAATTATTTCTTAGAATAATATCATAATGTATATTTTCTAAGAGAAAAAGGAGTACCTTGAGCAAGCATGATGCAACATGACCTACTAGATCAGATAACTTTCTGTAGAAAGCAAAAGTCAATAATACATACTTGTCTCCCTTATCATTACACTATGAGCTCCTCAAAGGCAGGAACGATTTTGTACCTTTCCAGCTAACCCCATAGCTGAGCACAGTGCCTGGCACATAGTAGGCATATAATAAGTAATTACTGACTTACTGACTGGCTTTCATTCCCATCTGTCATCAAGAGGGCACTGCTGGGGGTATCTAGGTGACTCAGTGAATAGAGATATTTCTAGATGTAATTACCTTCCCTATCTCTTTTAACTAGATCTGCTTTTACCTTGGCTTTATCAGATATGATTGCAACTCCTGCCTTCGTTTTCTCAGCTGATGCCCAATAGATTTTGCTCCATCCACTTACCTTTACCCCATGTGTATCTACCTTCCTCATGTGTGTTTCTTGTAGACAACATTTGGTAGGATTTGGGTTTCTAATCCACTCTGCTATTTGCTTGCATTTTATGGGTGAGTTAATTCCATTCACCTTCAGAGTTTTGATTATCAGCTGTGTATTTCCCAACATTTTGATTTCCACTTCTAGGCCTGTCCTTTCTTCTTTCATTATTTCCTTCTACACCAATGTTTTGTTTTTAATCAGTACCCCTAATTCCCACCTTTATTTTACTTCCCTTTCTACCCCCTCCCCTTCTTATTCCCCTCTTATTTTCTTTACGGTCTTTTTAAACTATCCCCCTACCCTCTCCTTCCCTTGTATTGTTTCCCTCCCCACTAGTCCATTTGTTACCTTTCTACTTCTCTATAGGGCACAAATAAATTCTCTGCCCCCAGTGGATTTGATTGCTTTCCCCAATTTAGGTCAATTTCAATACATGTAAGAATTAAGTATTCCTGTCTCCAACCTCTTTACCCTTCCAGTGTATTGGTGTTCTCCCCCACTCCCACCATGAGCTTCTTTATGACATAAATTTACCCCCATTTTGTTTCTTTTCCCATTTCTCTTAGTATTAACCTCTTTTTTAACCTCTAGTTTTATACATATATACATTTATGCATATATACATATGCATATATATATATATGGCATTTCATCCTATACAGTTTGTCACTTTTCCCTCTAAGTATAATTCTTCTAGCTACCCAGGTGATAATAACAATTTTTAAGAATTACCAATATCCTCTTTTCCTGTAGGGATACAAATCATTTTAACTTATTGGGCCCCTTAAAATAAGTTTTTTTTGTTTTTTCCCCTTTCTTAATTACCTTTTGGTGATACTCTTAATTTCTGTTTGGGCATCAAATTTTCTGTTCAATTCTGGTCTTTTCTTTACAAATGCTTGGAAGTCTTTTTTATTAAATGATCATACTTTCCCCTGCCAGAATATAGTCAGTTTTGCTGGGTAGTTGATTCTTGGTTATAATCCTAGTTCCCTTGCTTACCAGAATATCATATTCCATGCCTTTCAGTCCTTCAGTGTAGATGAACCCAGATCCTGTGTTATCCTAACTGTAGCTCCATGATATCTGAATGACTTCTTCTTAGCAGCTTGTAATATTTTTTCCTTGGTATGGTAGTTCTTGAATTTGACCATAACTTTCCTGGGTGTTGTCAATTAGGAATTAAGTATAAGAGGTGATCTGTGGATTCTTTCAATCTCCACTTTTCCCTCTTGCTCTAGAATGTTGGGGAAGTTTTCTTGGATAATTTCCTGAAGAATGATGTCCAGACTTTTTCTTTTATCATGATCTTCTGGTAGTCCAATGATTCTTAAGTTGTCTCTCCCTGAACCTGTTTTCTAGATCTTCCATTTGATAGATGAGGTATTTCATATTTTCCCCAATTTTTTCATTCTTTTGATGTTGTTTTATACTTTCCTGCTGCCTTGTGAAGTCATTTGCTTCTGGTTGTTGTATTCTAGTTTTTAAAGACTGAATTTCATCCCTGGATTTTTGGTCATCCTTTTCCTTCTGGTCTGATTTTCTTTGGAGGTCATCTTTCATCTTTGTTTTTTCATCTCCTTTCCCTCATTTTCAAGCTGATTAATTTTTACTTTCAAGACACTATTTTCTGTTTCCAGCTTGTTTATTTTCCTTTTTAAGTTCTTTTCCAAGTTGTCTTCAGTCTCTCTTAATTTTTTTGAATTGTATTTTGAGTTCTTCCAAAGCCTGTGTCCAATTTGCTGGAGTTTCTGTGTTTTTGCTTGGTGTTCCTTGATCCTCCACTGTTCCATTTGTTCTTTGTTCATTGCCTGGATAGAAGTTGTTGATTGCAATTTCTTTTTCCTTTTTCTATTGTTTACTCATATTTCCCCCTTCTTTCTCCCCTGTAGTTGCCTGTAGTCTTGCTCCTCCCATTATGTGCTGGATCTGTGGGTTTGGGCTGTTCTCTCCTAAAGGGGCTTCTTCTCTGTTCTGCTGATTGATCAGGTTAGTCAGATATTCCTCAGCTGACAGCAGAAGTGGAGAAGGAGCTGGGCTTCCTGCCTTGTTGTGAAGTTTGTTACCTGTAGTTTGTTGTAGCTTTTGCCCTTGAAGCTTAATCAGCAAGGCTCTAAGATCAGTCTGTTGTGGAGAGGTGTGGAGCTTGAGCTTCCCTGCTCTCTGAAGTCTTCTCATCTGCCCTTATTGATGAGACTGATCCAGGGCAGAGTTTATCTGCAAAGTTGGCTGTGCTCTGAGGCCAAAACCTTCAGAAGGGGAAAGGGAGGGGGGCAAGATGGAGCATCTTGGCTGCAACTAGGCTGTCTGCTCTGAACTTCTCCAGCTGCCACCTGTGTTCTAAGCCCTAAGCTTGGCACAATTTTTCTGGCAAGGTACTCCCTCTGGATTAGTGCCCTTGCCCACCCAGAGATTCCAGCCACCACTGGAGGCTCAGCTCTCTAGGTGGGGGAGGGGTCCTGGGACCTTCCTTCTTTATTCCCCTTAATCCTGCATGTTCTAGAATTCAGACTTTTTGGGTGCATACCTTTTAAGTTGGGACCAGCAGTCCCCTCAAAGTATTGGGTTTTTGATCAGTGAGGGAGGGTTTACAGAGGTCTGAACTGTTGCTGTCTCTAAGCAGCCATTTTGACTCCCTAGAGATATTTCTAGAGACAGGAAGTCCTGGGATCAAATCTGGCCTCAGACACTTCTTCACTTTGCTGTGAGACCTTGGGCAAGTCACTTAACCTAAATTGCCTAGCCCTTGCCACTCTTCTGCCTTGACCTGATATTTAGTATTTATTCTAAGATGGAAGATCTGAGTTTGTTTTCTTTTAAAGAGAGTACTGTTCAGCCATAGCATCTGCATTTATACATGTGATGTGACCAGGATACATGAATCAAGGACTGCCAACCAATCAGTTCATCCACAGCAACTAATATCATTTGAAATGGCTGAAATAATTTGATCAATCTGGTTTGCCTATAATTATAATGGTAATGAAGATGATTATAATATTACCAGAAAGAGCTGTGATTTTAATACATTTTATTTATCTTATTATGTATTTCCCAATGACATTTTTAAAAATCTTAATTTTTATTTAAATCTATTTATTTGTTTATTTGTTATGTTAAAATACCAAGATAACTTCCTCCTTCCTTTCCCTCCCTTCATTAGAGCAGGTATCATTTGCTAAAAAAAAAAATACAAATGTATATATAAAATTGTGTCTTACTTATTTCTATTTATTAGTTATTAATTGGTTATTCTTTGGAGGTGGACATCCACAAGTCATTCTTCAAGCAATATTTCTGTTGCTATATAAAATGTTCTCTCAGTTCTGCTTGTTTCATCCTTCATAATTTCATGTAGGTCTTTCCATATTTTAAATTAATATTCATTTTTTTATTTTGAGTTTCAAATTTTCTCCCTCCCTCTCACCTCTTGCAAAGGCAAGCAACATAATATCTATTATAAATGTCAAGTCATGCAAAACATATTTCCAGTGTTACAAAAGAAAATACACCCAAAAAAAATGCTTCAGTCTGCACTGAGAATTCATCAGTTCTCTTTCTTGAGCTGGAAAGCATTTTTCAATATGGGTTCTTTGGAATTGAAGAAGCCATGATTTTATGAATGCTTAGAGTCCAGAGAAACCTAGATTTAGATCATGCTTCTGACCCTAACTGTGCCACCTTGATGAGTCACTTAACCTCAGTGGACCTCATTTTTCTCATCTGCAAAATGGAGAGATAACGCCTATAATGAATATCTTACAGGATCATTGTGAAGAACAAAGGAGATGTTTCAAAGCACTTTGTAAATATCAAAGCACTATACAAGTGTCAGTTGTTATTGCTGTTATTTTTCGTAGTATTAATAACAATAACAACAATAATTTCAGCACTCCTTCCAAACACACAACTCTCAGCCCCTTTGTGCCACAGAATAATGGTGTCAAACTCAATTGGAAATGAGGGACACTAAATCGTACCCAGAAATCCTCATAGGTTGCATATTGACTTAGAAAACCCCATGTTAACATTATCTATGATCTATTGAATTTTTATTTATGTAGCAGTAGGAATAGACCCTGACATGTAAAAAGGGCCTTCCCTTGTGCCTCTCAAAAGGAGGCAGAATAAATATCTGTAGCTTCTTCTCCTCCATCCTTCTCCAAGGGAGACTAATTCCTGCTATGATAGGAAGAAGGAGATTAGAGCCAAAAGTCACCACTGTTTAGAAAGAGGGGATACTGGTCTAGAATTATGTATGTCAGCTCCCTTAAATATTATTAGCCTAAGGGATATAATCAAGTTCTATCTGGCTTCTGATCACTTTGTCATTTCTGGGAAGAAGACGTACTCCAAACTCTATATCCAAGTCTGAATCCCTTCTCCATCTAACCCCATTTCGACCATAAACACACAGAGTGAATAGCAAAGAAGTCCATTTATCCAAATAATAGCAAGTCAATCACCAGAGAAGGTAGACACTGGAGAATATAAACCAGACAATAAAGAGTGAAGGAGGTTTTCCATTAAGAATAAGATATTTTGGCTCAACCAAGAGAGAGAGAGTCCTAGATCTCACTAAAGAGGAAAATTTCTCACAATCTCTAAAGTAGAAAATTGGAAATAGGGATATAATAGAGATTGCCCATTCCTGAGACGCCTTTCCAAAGTCCTTTCCTTCAGCAACCTAAAGTGGGGTTGGCCTCTTCCATATTCTCTTTTGGAGCTGGAAGATAGCTCAACATTATGCCCAAAGAAGAGCCCCTAAAGGAAAACCTATAAAGGAACTGCTTGAGAATATAATCTCACCTCTTTCCCACTTCACCCAGCCTCTCATGACAGTCTAGTCATCCATCTCTACCAATAAGGTAAAATAAGATACCATAATCTCAAAAGATTCAAATCAGAAAATTGACCCAAAAGACAATAAAGAAATTTATGGGAGGTACTGACAAGCTGCAGCATCATTTCCAATAATGATCCGCAAATAAGTATTATAAAAGGCATCAGGAATATACTTTTGTATGTTGTTCAATTGTGTCTGACTCCTTGTGACCCTGAGGATCATAGCTATCCATGAGGTTTTCTTGCCAAGGATGCTGGAGTAGCTTATTTCTCAGTGGATCCAGTAGATTC